>NC_046986.1:14074455-14344455 GCF_009769545.1 Cyclopterus lumpus
CAAGTGCAGCTCGGCGCACAACTTCTTCATTTTGTGTCTTTATCTCTGCCGGATTTAACACGACACACCTCCACCTGCTGAATATAATCAGGTTTTTGTAACGTTCTTTGAACGTAACGTTTCCAGTGACAGTTATCACTCCGGTCTCCGCGGTCTCTGTCTCTTCTGGTGTGCGACATGCAGCCGGAGAGCGTGGATCTGGAGACAGAGAGCCCACTCCTGCGCGGCTTCTAGCTAGGGAAGCCCCCACGCGTTGCGCGCCTGGATTGCTGATAGAAATTCGCGTCGCGGAGTGCGTGTGCATGTGCGTCGGGCTCTTAATGTGTGTGTTCGCGCAAGACAAAACCCTCGGCTCCGTCCTCAACAGTTGCTACCAGAGCCGCGGAGAGGAGAGGTGGAGCGCGCGAGAGATAGCAAACTGAGGACGGACGGACGGACGGGGAGCCCCACGCCGCTCTGCCCGGCTCTGCTCCTGACATGCAGTCGATCATCTCTCCAGTGACCAAGGCCATCCTAGTAGCGCTCTTCATCTTCGCCATACTCCTCATCCTGTATGTGATCCTTTGGTACATTTGCAGAGACGTGGACTGCGACCACGGCATTTGAGGATTCCAAACGGGAATAACGGGAATTTCACAATGGGGCGCACAAAGGAGCCCGCAGAGCCCAGGGTCATCCCGTAAGTCTGCTGTCTTCATTTTGTCTTGTTTTTCTTAATGTGTGTTTACTAGGTTATCTGTGAATGCATGCGTGTGTGCGTGCGTGTGTGTGTGCGTGCGTGCGCGCGCGTTTTCCTACCGTGCGTAATGTTAAATGCGCTCTGGTTAGAAGGCAGGTGATGACCGACGCGCGTCCCTACCGGCACCCGGTATCCCAAAACCATGAATGAGCAGAGCCCCACATTTGTTTAACAGCCGGCCGGCTCGTGTATTACTGCCCGGCTGTTGTAAGTGACAGTGAATTGTCAAAGGTGATACAATGTCATCAAGAGGAAATCGGTAGACCGTGCGGGCGTGCGCGTGTGAGGGCTCTCAATTAATGAAGTAAACCAAGATCACCGGTGACATTGCGGTAAACGGCATGTGTGTCCCTTAAGGTCAATCCATACAGTGTTTACATCAGGTTGCCAATGTTGTTTTGTTCTCCTCCTCCATCTCTGCCTCCTTCGGTATATCTGCGGCATTAGTTAATGTTCAGTTCATCTCAGTCTCTGAGGATGCTCCCACATTGGCATTTTACATCCAAGAGATAACGGGATTATCTCTATTGGCTCCTGTGCGTCTTATTCCTAATCTGTTTTGTGCCATGTTCCTGCCATGAATCCTTATCAGAAATATGGCGCTAATGCTTTTACGCATGGCGCATTTAAATCCCCCCATGACATCCGTGAGCTTGCTTAGAATTCTGTGTCCAATAGTTTCGAAAATGCTCCTACATGCAGGCTACTCTCTCTCACACACACAGGCACGCACAGCATTGGCCACACTTAATTAAGGACTTCTCAATATTGCAGGCACGTTGGCCCCCGTTGTCTATGCTGTCACATGGTCTGTAGAGCTATTAAACATGCGAGATATGATAAGATGTCATTTTTCATCTGGGTCTCAAAGCATTTGGTTTTCATCCCCAGCAACGCAGAACCAGGGAAATTAACACATTTTGCACATTCTAAAGTGGATATTGTGAAGGACACACCAAGGACATGTATATTTTGGGATACTTAAGCAGGCGGATGCATAACAACACCCAGTTTTTTATGTCTTTATTTGCACAAAAGAATGTACTTATACTTTTACGTTCATGGGGGTCTTTATAAATTACATTTATGTTACACACGTTATGATGTAAAACAAGCATTGCTTTTTTACGAGAGAAAAACGTGATTCGATCCCTTATAAAATATTGCTGATTGTTGAATTATATTCGCTAACTGCAGCTCTCACTGTAAATTTAGCCACATCTTTATGGAACACCACATCCCTATACTTTCCACCTTAACCCACCCCAGAGGATTTAAAGAGCCGAGCATCTCCCCTCACTCACAGAGAAGTGCAAGTTTAGGGTTACATTTTTAAACCTTCTTATTTTGAGCTACGCACACCATAATAATAATTAAAAAATCCATAAGTAGCCTGGATGCATGAGGAAGGCACCCCTGTTGCCTCCTAAACTGTTTCTCCCACGGAGAAGAGGAGAGAGTCTGGTGGGATGGCAGATGCCCTCTTTGACCGGACTACAAAATGATTGCTGTCAGCATGAGTAGATACGCAAGCGGCCTATATCACCCCACAAAACACCCCTGCCACACACACACACACACACACACACACACACAAATCGACTGTAAATGACAGTCCAGACTCTACCGGCCCCGTAATGACACAGAGCATCAGAGAAAGAGAGCAAAAAGATATATGACAACTGTCTCAACTGTGTCTGTCTGTTTAAACCGGTGCCCTGGATTGTCAGTGTGTGTGGAGTGTGTGTGGAAGTGTGTTGTGTTAAGGTGGAAAGAAGGGAAAAAGCAGTGTTTGAGCAACTGTGTATGTTTGTGCAGTTTGTTAAAGATTAAAGGCGGTGTGTGTGCGTTCGTACGTGCCAGCGTGGGAGGGGGTTAAACACTGACATGCTCCAGAATGACAGATGAAAAAGAAAAGTGGAGCAGGGGAGGCTCAGAGGGACTGAGCATGGGAGACAGGTGTGTGTTTGTGTGTGTGTGTGTGTGTGTGTGTGTGTGTGTGTCTTTGCATGCATCCAGAAGCAGTTCTGAATAAAGTTTATTGAAAATGTAAGCTGCAATATTGCATTGTACTAACCGCATGATCACAGAAGTAATGGTTAATAATCATGCGCATATTATCGACTGTGCCAAAAGGACAGTGACCAGATTTTACCCAACTTTAACTGCCGTAATATATTTTTTTTTCCTGTTTGGCCTGTTTTGTTCTTTTTTGTCGTAACTCAAATCATACAAATCATTTGTATCACAAAAACATGATGCCATGTGTGAGGCAGGCAGGCCCTATTCTTTCAGAATGCTTGAATGTTAATACACCCTGATAGATCCCAATTCAATAGAGATTGAAGTCATACAATATGTAGGGGGTAAAAGTAAATTATTGAATGCTGGGGCTCTGGAGAGGGGATTTGTTATCATATTCTGTCCTCACAATGTTTCTAAACTGCGTATGACAAAATGTGTGTATGAGTGTGTGTGTGTCTGTGTGTGTGTGTATTTCCATCAGCCATTTATTATCACAAATATTTTATTCAATTCAATTCAATTCAGTTTATTTTGTATAGCCCAATATCACAAATTACAAATTTGCCTCAGAGGGCTTTACAATCTGTACACATACGACATCCCTGTCCCAGGACCTCACATCGAATCAGGAAAAACTCCCCAAAAATAACCTTTGACAGGGAAAAAAGGGAAGAAACCTTCAGGAGAGCAACAGAGGAGGATCCCTCTCCCCGGACGGACAGAAGCAATAGATGTCATGTGTACAGAATGAACAGCATTTACAAAGTTACATAAACACATCACATGAATATGACAATGTATGAATGGAACTCCAATCCATGAAACAGAAGGAGGTAGAGAGGAGGCGCATAAGCAGGGCCAACGCGGGAGGCCGGCTCACCAGGCATCAGACACCTCCAGGTCCAATGGACCCTATGAGATGTGAAGTCACAACGACTCCGGGGAGGAAGCAGAGTTAATAAGGTGCAATGGAGAGATGTAAATTCATCCATAAGGAGAGAGAGAGAAGATGAGATAGGTGCTCAGTGTATTCTAAAACATCCCCCAGCAGCCTATAAGCCTATAGCAGCATATCATAGGGCTCGACCAGGGCAAACCTGATTCAGCCCTAACTATAAGCACTATCAAACAGGAAAGTCGTAAGTCTATTCTTGAATGAGGTGACTGTGTCTGCCTCCCGGACTGAAAGTGGAAGCATCCCTTTATGGTTCCATAAAAGAGGAGCTTGATAACTGAAGGCTCTTGCTCCCATCCTACTTTTTAGGACTCTAGGAACCACGAGTAGCCCCGCATTTAGTGAGCGCAGCTCTCTAGTGGGGCAATATGGTACTACAAGCTCCTTAAGATATGATGGTGCATCACCAATCAAGGCTTTGTAGGTGAGGAGAAGAATTTTAAATATGATTCTTGATTTTACAGGGAGCCAGTGCAGAGCAGCTAATACAGGAGTAATGTGATCTCTTTTCTTAGTTTTTGTGAGTACACGAGCTGCAGCATTCTGGATCAACTGGAGGGATTTAAGAGACTTATTAGAGCAGCCTGATAATAAGGAGTTGCAGTAATCTAGTCTGGAAGTAACAAACGCGTGAACCAGCTTTTCTGCATCTTTTTGAGACAAGATGTGCCTGATTTTTGAAATGTTACGTAGATGAAAAAATGCAATCCTTGAGATTTGCTTAACGTGGGAGTTAAAGGACAAGTCTCGGTCAAAGATAACGCCTAGATTCTTTACAGTGGTGTTGGATGCCAGGGAAATGCCATCTACAGAAACCACATCACCAGATAATTGATCTCTGAGGTGTTCAAGGCCCAGTAAAATAACTTCAGTTTTGTCTGAGTTTAACATCAGGAAGTTGCAGGTCATCCATGATTTCATGTCTTTAAGACATTCTTGAATTTTAGCGAGCTGGTTGGTCTCCTCTGGTTTGATCGATAGATATAATTGAGTATCGTCTGCATAGCAATGAAAGTTTATGCAGTGTTTCCTGATAATATTGCCCAAAGGAAGCATATATAAGGTAAATAAAATTGGTCCAAGCACAGAACCTTGTGGAACTCCGTGATTAACGTTGGTGGTCATTGAGGCTTCATCGTTTACAAATACAAATTGAGATTGATCTGATAAATAGGATTTAAACCAAATTAGTGCGGTACCTGAAATGCCAATCGACTGATCCAGTCTCTGTAATAGGATGTCATGATCAATGGTGTCGAACGCAGCACTAAGGTCTAATAATACCAGTACGGAGATGAGTCCTTTATCTGATGCAATTAGGAGGTCATTTGTAATTTTCACCAGTGCTGTCTCTGTGCTGTGGTGTTTTCTAAATCCTGACTGAAACTCCTCAAATAAACTATTCTGATGTAGGAAGTCACACAACTGATTTGCGACTACTTTCTCAAGGATCTTAGAGAGGAAGGGAAGGTTAGAGATTGGTCTGTAGTTAGCCAACACCTCTGGATTAAGAGTGGGCTTTTCAGGAGAGGTTTAATTACAGCTACTTTGAAGGAATGTGGTACATGCCCTGTTAGCAAAGACACATTAACAATATCCAGCAGAGAGGTGCCAATTAAAGGCAACACGTCTTTAAGCAGCCTCGTTGGGATGGGGTCTAAGAGACAGGTAGACGGTTTAGAAGTAGAAACCGGAGAATGGGAGAAAAGCTATCCAAATATACACCAGGGCATACATCCGTTTCCAAGGCCACTCCTCTTGATGACAGATCGGCAGTAGTTGAGGGCAAGAGATCATCAATCTTGCCTCTAATAGTTAAAATCTTTTCATTGAAGAAGTTCATGAAGTTCATGAATGATAAGCAGCCCACGGACTGAAGCTACCTTGCCCGGACAAGGGAAACCGGGGCACCCTCCCGGAGCCAGACCCAGGAGGGGAGCTCGTCGGCGAGCGTCTGGTGGCCGGGCTTTCGCCCATGGGGCCTGGTCGGGCTCAGCCCGAAAAAACATCATGGAGCAGCAGTCACCCTGTGGATCCACCACCCGCAGGGAGAATTATCAGGGTCGGGTGCTATGTAGACCGGGCGGCGGGCCAGGCGGGAGACCTGGGCGGGCCGATCGCTGGCGGCATAGACTAGCTCTAGGGACGTGGAACGTCACCTCACTAGCGGGGAAAAAGCCGGAGCTGGTGCAGGAGGTGGAGCGGTACCAGCTAGATATAGTTGGGCTCACCTCCACGCACAGCATGGGCTCTGGAACCAAGCTCCTGGAGAAGGGTTGGACTTTGTCCTTTTCTGGAGTTGCCCAGGGTGAGAGGCGCCGGGCGGGAGTGGGGATACTCACGAGCCCCCGGCTGAGCGCCGCTGTGTTGGAGTACGAGAAACGAGAGGGTCGCCTCCCTGCGCCTACGGGTTGCGGGGAGTAAGGCTCTGACTGTTGTTTGTGCTTATGCACCGAACAGCATTTCGGAGTATCCGGCCTTCTTGGAGTCGGTGGGAGGGGTCCTGGAAAGGGCGCCGCCTGCCGACTCCATAGTTCTCCTGGGAGACTTCAACGCTCATGTGGGCAATGACAGAGAAACCTGGCGGGGCGTGATTGGGAGGAACGGCTTGCCCTATCTGAACCCGAATGGTGTTTTGTTGTTGGACTTCTGTGCTAGCCACAGTTTGTCCATAACGAACACCATGTTCGAACATAAGGTGGCTCATAAGTGTACCTGGTACCAGAACACCTTAGGCCGGAGATCAATGATCGACTTTGTAATCATATCATCTGATCTGCGGCCGTATGTCTTGGACACTCGGGTGAAGAAGGGAGCAGAGCTGTCAACTGATCACCACCTGGTGGTGAGTTGGATCAGATGGCGGGGGACTCGGCTAGAAAGACCTGGCAAGCCCAAACGTGTAGTGAGGGTGAACTGGGAACGTCTGGCAGAGGATCCTGTCCGGGAGGTCTTCAACTCCCACCTCCGGAAGAACTTCTCACAAATCGCGAGGGAGGCTGGGGACATGGAATCCGAGTGGACCTTGTTCAAAGCCTCTATTGTGGACACGGCTGCTCGGGGCTGTGGCCGTAAGGTCATCGGTGCCTGTCGTGGCGGCAACCCGAGAACCCGGTGGTGGACACCGGGGGTGAGGGAAGCCGTCAAACTGAAGAAGGAGGCCTTTCGGGCCTGGCTGGCCCAGGGGTCTCCTGAAGCAGCTGACGGGTACCGGCGGGCCAGAAGGGCTGCAGCGGCGATGGTCGCGGAGGCTAAAACTCGGGCATGGGAGGAGTTCGGGGAGGCCATGGAGAAGGACTTTCGGTTGGCCTCAAGGAAGTTCTGGCAAACCATCCGACGGCTCAGGAAGGGTAAGCAGGGTCTACCCCAGGCTGTTCTCAGCAGGGGGGGGGGACTGCTGACCCGGACTGGGGACATCATCGGGCGGTGGAAAGAGCACTTTGAGGAACTCCTAAACCCGGCCAACATGTCCCCTGGAGAGGGGGCAGCGCCGGAAGACTTTGGGGTGGATTCACCCATATCCCTGGCAGAGGTGGCTAAGGTAGTCAAAAAGCTCCTTGGTGGCAAGGCGCCAGGGGTGGATGAGATCCGCCCTGAGATGCTGAAAGCGCTGGACATTGTTGGGCTGTCTTGGTTGACACGCCTTTTCAGTGTCGCATGGGGGTCGGGAACAGTGCCCATGGACTGGCAGACCGGGGTGGTGGTTCCCATCTTCAAGAAGGGGGACCGGAGAGTGTGCTCTAACTATCGTGGTATCACACTGCTCAGCCTCCCGGGAAAAGCTTATGCAAGGGTGCTGGAGAGGAGGCTCCGACCGCTTGTCGAACCTCAGATTCAAGACGAACAGTGCGGATTCCGTCCCGGTCGTGGAACAGTGGACCAGCTCTTTACCCTCGCAAGATTACTGGAGGGGTCCTGGGAGTTTGCCCAACCAGTTTACATTTGCTTTGTAGACCTGGAGAAGGCTTTCGACCGGGTCCCTCTGGGGTTTTTGTGGGGGGTGCTGCGGGAGTATGGGGTGCCGGACCCGTTGGCACGGGCCATCCGGTCTCTGTACGCCTGCAGTAGGAGCTGTGTTCGTCTCCTCGGTAGTAAGTCAGACACGTTCCCGGTGGGTGTTGGCCTCCACCAGGGCTGCCCTTTATCACCGGTCCTGTTCGTGACCTTCACGGACAGGATATCTAGGCGCAGCTAGGGGGCGGAGAGGATCCGGTTCGGGAGTCTCGGGATCACCTCTCTGCTGTTTGCAGATGATGTGGTCCTGTTTGCCTTCTCGGACCGTGACCTCCAGCATTCACTGGGGCGTTTTGCAGCCGAGTGCGAAGCGGCAGGGATGAGAGTTAGCACCTCCAAATCTGAGGCCATGGTGCTCTGCCGGAAACCGGCGGATTGCTCCCTCCAGGTGGGGGCAAACTGCCTACCCCAAGCGAAGGAGTTCAAGTATCTCGGGGTCTTGTTCACGAGTGAGGGTAAGGTGGAGCGGGAGATCGACAGGCATCCGCCTGTCGATCTCCCGCAGCAGTAAAAGAGGCGCTGTACCGGTCCGTCTTGGTGAAGAGGGAGCTGAGCCAGAAGGCAAAGCTCTCCATTTACTGGTCGGTCTACGTTCCAACCCTCACCTATGGTCACGAACTCTGGGTCGTGACCGAAAGAACGAGATCTTGGATACAAGCGGCCGAAATTAGCTTCCTCCGTAGGGTGGCCGGGCTCAGCCTTAGAGATAGGGTAAGGAGCTCGGACATCAGGGGGGAGCTTGGAGTCAAGTCGCTGCTCCTTCGTGTCGAAAGGAGTCAGCTGAGGTGGTTCGGGCATCTAGTCAGGATGCCTCCTGGACGCCTCCCATTAGAGGTTTTCCGGGCACGTCCAACTGGTAGGAGGCCCCGGGGAAGACCGAGGACACGCTGGAGGGATTATATCTCCCGGCTGGCCTTGGAACGCCTCGGGATCCCCCAGAATGAGCTGGAAACTGTTGCGGGTGAGAGGGAGGCCTGGGTCGGCCTGCTGAACCTGCTGCCACCGCGACCCGACCCCGGATAAGCGGGTGATAATGGATGGATGGGAAGTTCATGAAGTCATTACTACTGAGGTCTATAGGAATACACGGTCAGCCTGGCTACAGTGCTAAAGAGAACCCTGGGGTTGTTATTATTTTTCTCTATTACTGATGAGTAATAGGCTGCTCTGGCATTACGGAGAGCCTTTTTATATGTTTTAAGACTATCTCGCCAAACTAAGCGTGATTCTTCTAGATTGGTGGAACGCCATATACTTTCGAGCTTTCGTGAAGTTTGCTTTAGGTCGCGGGTCTGAGGGTTATACCAGGGAGCAAACCTCCTTTGCCTCACTGTCTTTTTCTTCAGTGGGGCTATCGAGTCTAGTGTCATTCTCAGTGAGCCTGTAGCACTATCGACAAGATGATCAATCTGGGACGGACTAAAGTTAGAACAGGAGTCCTCTGTCACATTGAGACGTGGTATTGAATCAAATGCCGAAGGAATCGCTTCTTTAAATTTAGCTACAGCACTGTCAGTTAGACATCTGGTGTAGAAACTTTTGACTAACGGTGTATACTCCGGGAGTATAAACTCAAACGTTATGAGGTAATGGTCTGACAGAAGAGGGTTCTGTGGGAAGACCTCCAAATGCTCAATGTCAATGCCATATGTAAGAACAAGGTCGAGGGTGTGGCCAAAGCAGTGAGTGGGTTTCTGTACTCTCTGACACAAGCCAATCGAGTCCAACAATGAGATAAATGCAGTACTAAGGCAATCATTGTCAACATCCACATGAATATTACAATCTCCTACAATAATAACCTTATCAGTTTTAAGGACTAAACTTGATAAACACTCTGAAAATTCAGATATAAATTCTGAATATGGACCTGGTGGCCGGTACAGTATAACAAATAGGATTGGCTGTAATGTTTTACAGGTTGGATGTGAAAGACTAAGAACAAGGCTTTCAAATGAGTTGTAGTTTAGTTTAGGTTTAGGATTCATTAATAGGCTTGAGTCAAAGATGGCTGCTACTCCACCTCCTTGGCCGGTGCCTCGAGGAATGTGAGTATTAATATTACTTGGAGGAGTTGATTCATTTAGGCTGACATATTCTTCATGGCTTAGCCAGGTTTCAGTAAGACACAATAAATCAATGTGATTGTCTGATATTAAATCATTTACTAATACAGCTTTAGATGACAGAGATCTAATATTTAGGAGTCCACATTCTCTTGTTTTGTTGCACTTTTGAAATAGTGATGTTAACCGGTATGAGGTTATTTTGTATGACTCCTCTTCTGGTTACTTTTGATTTAATTAATTTAAGTGGCCTTGGGACAGACACAGTCTCTATAGAGTTAAGGTTAAGGGTGGGTAACTGCTCGAATGGAAGTGCAGAGAAGGGTGGAAGACTACAACTCTGCTTCTGCTTCCTTATCTGAACTCTGGGTCATGGATTAAGTCTGCTAATCAACTTCGCCATGTTTGCAGAAATGAGACGCGCTCCATCCCAAGTGGGATGAATGCCGTCTCGACTCATCAGATCAGGCTTTCCCCAGAAAGTCTGCCAGTTATCTATGTAGCCCACATTGTTTGCTGGGCACCACCTGGACAACCAGCGGTTGAATGACGACATGCGGCTATACATGTCATCATTGATCAGATTGGGGAGAGGGCCAGAGAAAACTACGGTGTCCGACAGTGTCTTGGCATAAGCACACACCGATTCCACATTAATTTTAGTGACCTCCGACCGCCGCAGTCGGGAGTCATTACCGCCGGCGTGTATTATAATCTTACTGTAACTACGCTCATCTTTAACCAGCAGTTTTAAACAAGATTCAATGTCGCCCGCTCTGGCCCCCGGGATGCATATGACTTTGGTCCCTGGCTTCCCTATCTTCACGTTTCTGACTATGGAGCTGCCTATAACCAGAGTGGGTTTCTCAGCGGGTGCGTCGCTGAGTGGGGAAAACTGGTTTGAAACGTGAAGAGGTTGGCGGTGCTCAGTGAGCTTCTGGTCAGACTTAAAACCCCTTCGAACAGTCACCCAGCCATCCGGCTGCTCGGGGGCTGCCGGGGGACAGCTAACAGAGGCTAATGCTAAAGGCTCCGCACCGGCTATGGGGGGAGGCGGGCTAACTAGCGTAACTGTCTGAGCTTCGATGGTGCGGAGCCGTGCATCTAACCCACTTAGAACTGCCTTCAACCTAGCAAATGAACTACACTTGTTGCATGTACCGTTATCATTAAGGGAGGCAGAGGAATAGCTATACATGAGACACTCTGAGCAAGAGGGAGAGGGAAGGGGAGAAGAAAACATTGCGAGCTGCTAAACTGGCAACCGGAAGTGATACAATACGCTTACCGGAAGAGAGAGAGCGATGCGTTCAGGAACCTCACAAGATTTCTTTGACCATTTATGATGGTCAGATAAGCTAAACCCCCATTTATGCTTCCCACATAAACACCTTTTCTTGGTTGGAGGTCAGAGGTCAGGGTCATTTACAGAATAGTACTGGAGTTTCAGGGTTTTGCTCAAGGACACTTCAATAGGAGTAGACACTTAATGGGAAAATGACTTGAACATGGCTTACTGAGTAAAAGCATGGTCTCCTAGATGAATGTAACATATGGCATTCAAACAGTGTTGAATAATAGTTCAACAATGTTGAAATATTCATTGTTGGCTGCTTTCCTTGAAGGATACTCTGCCTTTCTCAAGGTAAAACTCATACTATACATATATATATATATATATATATATATATATGTGTATTAAAAAAAGAGTTCAGGAATTTGAACAAGGCTCTCTTGTTCAGAGTATTTTCACCTTTTCACGTGAACTACTGCACTGGGGAAAGTATCCCATAGTTATTGTGTCACTGGTTGTATTCTAATGCATATCCAGAAGCAGATTCAAACTTCTAAACATTTGCTCTCATCAACATAACACATTTAGATTGTCCAGCCTTTCACTCCTCAGTACTCGCTATTTACTAAAGTCCCAATGATTAATCATCTCAATTTAGCACAGTTTTTTGGACCTTCTCCCCCTAGTTTATTCACTACCATCAGAGCTACACTGCTGGGGCATCGTGTTGCACTTTCTCCCCCTTGTCTCCCCTTTCCTTTCCTATCAGCTCTCTAATGTACTCTCAAGACAATTCCCCAAAACACCTAAATAAGCTCTACATCCCAAGTGTGTGTCCTCAAACGGCTCCATAAAGGATTGAAGCCTGGTCAAGATGACCCAACGTCACAATAATGCCCTCAAATTGGCTCTCAAAAAGACAGAAGCAATGGAACACACACACACACACACACACACACACACACACACACACACACACACACACCTCAAAGCCATAAAAATAGATTGTGAGTGACTCAGCCGTTATGTAAAGTCCATCTCTGATAGGGCCGCTCGGGGCTGTTTATGTCAGTTTAGGTTGACGGCACTGGAACTGAGGTGACACGTGTCTGCTGTGTCCAAGTTTCAATACGACTTCACACACATTCACACAAACACACACACACTTTTTTTCCATAGCGTGCAAGCCTCTCCCCCCTCTCACTCTTCCTTCCATTTTCCTCCTCTTAAGTCGACATTCCCCAGTGTGTGTGTCCCCCGATGGACAAAGAAGCGATACAGTCAGCGTAATGCACTCCCTGCAGCCCAAACGGCTTTCATTATTAGCATTCAGCTCAGACTGGGAGGGAAACACCACCTCAGACATGAATTACATCAGCCATCCATCTGGCCAGATGGACAGTTCAATCAATACTGCTAAACATGAGCAAACCAGGACTTGAATCTACAGCGCTAGACTGATGCATGAGCCTGCTGTTTTCTTTATATAAACATCAGATCTGGTTGTGTCTGTATCAACCACCTGTCATTAATAAACAGATGCGATGCAATGAGCTTTATTGTAATGTATATTTATCACCTGCACTGGTTTCCTATGGGTAAACCTTAACTTGTATTTATTATATTGAGAGATTGTAATCATCTTTCATGCAAATATGGCTTCCCTCCCTATTAACCTATTAATCTTGAATGGAATTCATGGAAACACTACAGTGTGTTTTTTTTTTTTTACAGTGTTTTTTAATAATTGGGAAGGCTCAAATTAAATAAAAAAATTATCACATTTAAATATTTCCACCCGATAACTCAATGTGATAAAATCCGTCATGATCTGTCTGTCATGCCATACTTATTCATTTAATTTTCACTTTAATAACACTCCCAAAACAAAATGTGTGTTTATGCGACTGCATGACTGAGCTGAGGCATCGGTGTTGTCGGGTTGAACGGAAAGGTAGGTGAAACAAAGCCAACAAAGCAAAACACACACACACACACGCACACACAAAAAACACCTTAAAGTCTCACTGTGTGCACACAACCCTGGATTAAGAGAAAATGCACAGTGAGATAGAAGGTGAGAGAGCAAGAGAGGAAAAAGTCTCCTCTCAGCCTGTCTCAGTGACAACAGGTTTCAGACAGAAGCAGAGACACAAACTGACTCACACGCTGTTAAATTGAATGTGTTAAATACTGTGTGTGCGTGTGTGTGTGTGTTGAACAGAGTTAATGACAGTTTTAATTGGTGCAAGCAAATATCCCCCCGCTGCTCCTCATTCCACATCTACTAATGGAAAGCCATCCACTCCCCAAAGACAGTAAGAGGAAACCGTGTTGGGATGTATTTGATGAACATGAAACGCATGCATGCGCACACACACGCACACACACCACACACACACACACACACACACACACACACACACACACACACACACACACACACACACACACACTGTTTGGGTTGCTGATATATGGAGTTTAAGGTCAGAGCAGAAGCTACAATGCAATAATGCTTTTCCTACAGCTCAGATTAATTTAACGACAAATGTTCGAGACCTCCATTAATTCTTGGTCCATAACAAGAACAAATATCTAGTTCTGAAAAACATTTCTCTAAGAAGTAAACATATCATATACTGTATATGCCAAATGGAAGGCTTTATTGATGAAAACAAATACATCTGGAAATGTAACCTAAAAGTAGTGGTATTTAGAATGGATGCTAATTCAACTATATTGTTTTATATATTAACAATATAGTTTCTGGATTAACAGATTTGTGTACAATGCATAAATAGTGCACACGATTTGCATGCAGTTACTGCATAATAATTCATCTAAAGACAGATAGATATTTTAAACTAAAAAGCATCCACAGACAATCAGGTGAGCCTGACCATATTGATACTGGAACTATCCATAACATATAGTTAATGCCGTTGTCTTTGTTTTAACTAGGTGGTAATAAATGAAAGGACGCATGATTCTGCATCTGCATGGTTCATTCCTTCCCTCACATTTTATTCATGTGTTTGAGATTAAAAAACATGAAAATCAAAGACCAAGTAAGAGGTGCGTCAGGTATGTGTATTCAAATGACCACAGCTGTACTGTGTGATTGAATGAGCGCTGCCCGCAGTTGGCCGGCCTCTCGTCTCGACACTAACGGGCTGTAAGGCATCGTAAAACACATCTCATTCAAACCCAATGACTGTTGTCCCCCATCGTCGGTGCAGAGCAGTGGCCGGGGGTTGGTGGCAGTGAATGGCAGAATAAAACAAGCAATAAAAGGTGTTTCGAGAAAGTCGGATTCACTGCAACCTCAAGAGGTTCTTGAGCATGCATAGCCATAACTGGACACTCAAAATATTGTACAGTTTGCTGCAGCCGAATGTGAGATTAGTCGTTGACAGACACAGACACTCACTCACTGACGCATGCAAACCCATCGCGTGATCCTCCTGGCGGAGATAATTGCAGTTCAAGGGATAGTGTGTTCAGGTGATAATGTGGAAAGAAGTTGATATTTATGAGTTGTGTGAAGCTCACAGTAATATTACATTCGGTAAAAGAAACAAACCCTCACTGTGTTTTAAAAAGTGCAGCTGTTGCATAATTATGGCTACTGAAAAAACTTCATCAAAACCGTGTAGCCGATTTAAAACATGAAAATCTATTTCTAATTGATCGACAAGGAATCTGAACACGATTACATGTACAACAGTGTGACTGGATGCTTACTCTGAATTATTTTGACCCAGTCCCAAAAATAAAAGTGTGATTTATTCTCTGTTTGTCGCAACTGCCTGTAAGTAAAAGAGTCCCAGACCGGATGGGAATCCAGGATGCTTTCTGTGTGCAGTCGCCTACTGCAGAAATCTCAGGTTTCACTTTCATGTTTACAAGCTGGCCTTTGGCTTGTCTCCCCATGGAAAGCCAGTGGCGGCTGCAGCTAAGGCAACCAAACAATTACCAAAACTGTCCACGTACAGTGCACTGCCTTCTCCGACCCTCGCATCCTCCAGTGGTGCACATCCAGTGTGGAGGGGGAATGCCTTGTGAATTGCTCCTCCTGAGGTTTCTTCTATTTTGTTCTTACAATCATGTTATTGTTTTGTTTTTTTGAGTGCATGGTTTAACTCTGTCTACACAAAAAGCTGGTGCTGGGTTCAAACCCCATGCTGTTGTGGGTCAAGAGCCAGCGGGTGATCAGCTTAGCTTAGCATGAAAGCAGGGGGCGACACAAACAAATCGGCCATATATATCGGCACCTGTTAGCCATTTTTTCTCAGCAAAGCAGCTAATAAAGACAGCTGTCAAAAAATAAATGTCCGATAAATGTAGAAAAATATGGACAATTATGTACAATATTTCCCAGTTGAGTAAAGGTTTTAACTGTCCTACTTTCCACTTCTGCCAGAAACACTGATGTTACACGACAACACATGAGAGGCTTCTTTAAGCATCGCCATCTTCCTTCATACTCACAGATGAACACCTGCTGCTATTTACACACAGCAGATGTATTTACAAACACACACTCTGACACACACACACACACACACACACACCCTTTTGCTTTAAGCGGCAAAATAAGGCATCTCCCATGGGTTTGTCTTACATGATACATGCTGCCTCATTAGGGGCTGGACACTGTGTGTCCTGCAGCTCTGGCTCAGTCTCTCTGAGTCCATCCTTGATTGTCTGCCTCTTAGACAGAGGAGACTTCTCGGGGGAAGCTCTGAAAGAAGCAGCTCAAACTGCGAGAAAAAGACAGCATCAATTCACTCATGGTGTTGCACTTTGGAGCTCAAATTGGCCATGACACACCCGGAAAATCCCTTTTCTTCATAATATGACACTTCACCTGCCGTCTCCTCAGGGTGGAAGTTGATTGGTAACACAAAACAAACGTGGGGTAAAGTATTAAGGAACAGCGTGTCCTATTTTAAAAATGTTAGTGGCATTTTCTGGTAAACATATCAAACTTTTCATCTCACCAGTTATAAATCTATGTGAAAAATGAAATAAAGAATATATTTTAACTGGCTCCCGAGATCCCATAGAGCTATTGTCAGCCTGGATTTACAAAATAAGACAAGTTGGGCTTTGAAGCCAGCCAGTGGCTGTCATATAAGACTAGGTGACTGTTGGTTGGGCTATATTTTGATGCTGTTCCCCTGTTATTTACATCACACACCCTCCTGTCATGTCCTGTTGCAGCATGTCTCTTGTGTGCGTACGCACATCTTAATTTGTGTGTGTCTACGTGTGTGACGGACTGTCTCCCTGATGTCCCATCATCCCAAATAATCATCCCATCATCATGCGTGAGATGCGATTTCCTTTAAACAATAGCAGGCCAGCTCGCCTCGCTGACCCCCAACCTCTCAGGTTGCGGCATAACAAACACTCATATGTGCACGCAAACACACACTTCCTCTCAGCTGGCATTAACAGCAACACATGCACATGATTCAAATACACACACAGCCTCCTACCCTCAGCCTCCATCAGGGCAGTGCTCATGAGTCAGTCTTTTTATGTTGCTGCTCATTTAACTGCCTACTAAGCGTACTGTTGTTTAACTATTGGATAGTGGGAAAGACACAAACCAATACTAATGATTTCCCTGCCAAAAGAAAAAGGGAAGTCACTGTGAATGACTCTGACCTGCATGTCTTTAGCTGAAATGAGTGTAATTTAGTTGAAAAGGAATACATGGAGAGTTTGGTTGGCCTACTTTGAGTGCCAGTGATAATTCAGCTGATTCCTTCCTGCCCTGCGAGCCAAACACAATCCATCACAGCAGTAGGTTGTCTGTTCAGATTTGTGTTGTATATACGAAAACATAGCTCCTATATTATGCTTGATTTTTCAGGTCCCTTACTAAAGTAAAAGCGCCATGTAAAAATACTCAATTACTAGTTAAAGTCACACATTTTAAATCCTGATTAAATGAAAGTAAATAAGTATCAGCAAAATCTACTTAAACCATGAAGAAAATGACTTGAAAAATACTCCCTGTGACCATTTATTATCACATTATCAGATGTTAATACTGATCAATGTGCATGTTATTAGCTGGTCATGGTGGATCTAGTTTGAAATACTTTCTAGTTTGGTATTTAGTCTTTGCTTTTTGATATTTAGCCTCAGGTCACTAGATAAAGAATAAAGTTCCCCAACATATATTTTTATGTATCTTTGGGACTTTTCTCTGATTATACTTGAGCAGTTATTTAAATGAAACCATCAAACAACACACGACTAATTACAGCTTGTTATATGCATTATTGTGCACACTGAATCAGGAATCTGTTTATATTAAAATCTACACAAATATTAATGCCAAGCTTCCAATATATTTTACCAATGACTGGTGAATTTCTCTCTTTTTATATAACTGTACTCTTTTAACCTTTAGCGAGCCACTCGGAAATGGGTTAGCTACTTGTTGGAGACCCGTGGTGTAGATTCAGTGATGACCCTTAATCTATTTCCTCTCCCACTGCAGGTCTAACCACTTGACGTGACTTAATGAGGGTCATTATCATTTTAACATTGTGCTATGGGAAGGTGACTCAGTGCAGCAGGTGTCCTTTCATGGTATTACCAAGAGACCAAAATAAACATGCATTCAAATTGAAAAGGTTAAATGACAACTTTTCTCTTTTAATCAATCTCTGGTTGCTTCACAGTCATCAATTACACACACTGGGGCATTCATGAAACTACTTTCAGCTGAGCTTTTGTAATAGTGCATGCCTGGATAAATTAATTAAATTAATTCATAAAAAAACATCAACCATTACTACCGTTTAGCATACTATATATTTACAAGGATGCTCCTGTGGCTTTAATTGGTTACTCTTTGTATTTGATAACTGCTCATATTATTAAACATTTTCCTTTTATATACAGATAGTAACTTAGTTCGTTTGACAAGTTTGTTGACATCTTGGCAAAATGTGATCACTTCAACACTGTAGATAATATCTGTTCTCCAAAGCACCAGGAGGCTGAGGTGGAAGTGACAAACTAGGCTGCAGAAAATGTGCTAAACCTTCAAAGATAAAATCAATACATTATTAAAAATGTCAACTTGACATTTAATTATGTAAGCTCAGTGAAAGATCGAAGATGTTCAATACACAGGGTTATTGGTAGTGATTGGAAGTCAGTGTGTGACATGAAATGTCAGTACTTTATCTCTGGAAATGGGAAATGATTTTACTCCGTAAGCTGCAATAAAGACTCTTTAGATACGTGCCACATTTTTATTTAAAATGATATTGACTGAATAAAAAAAAGGGGGAATACTAGATATGCAGATAGTAGATATGCATGCAACGAACAAGTTGTATGTACCATATAGCAGCATACTGGAAATTCCAAATGAAGTCATTTTGTTCTGCAATTCATTGGGTTAAACTTTGTGCTAATTGAATCATAGTGATCAGCGGCAGGTAAAAGTCTTGATTTCCACAGCTTAAGTCCTATCAGACTAATTATCACAGCAGCATAACTGGCCTCTAATAAGACTGGTGTGATGGACTCATCACAGGTCATCCACCAGTCAGCCAGCTGCAGACATGAGCTGCACTGCTCCAGAAACATTGTTCTAAAAGCCTGTCCTGGGAAATTATGGATGAAACTAGTGTGTCAGAATGCCTCCGTTGCTTCTCGCGAGTGACCTCTCTGGCAGCAGTTAATGAGATAGTCAGTTTTGCTGAAGGGAGCAATATATTAGATGGATCTACAGAGAAGGGTCATCCGGCACATCAGGCAGCCAAGCGACGGCAGCGCCGAGTCTCCGGCCTCCATCGTACACCAATCCTCTACACGTGATGGATGAGCCCTGCAAAGAATCCGCATTTTCAAGGTCGACTAGTCAGTGAGCTGTCGGAACAATAAGTAAATCTCAAGAAAGCTCTTAAAAAAAAAAAAAAGAGTACATGTGAATACGTTCAGCCGAACTCTCTCCCCCTGTCTGTTCTAAATGTGTATTGAAATATTTGACAAGGAGAGAAGCGAGGTTGGACGACTTCTTATTGGAACGTATCCCATAAGCGGAACTGCACTTTTTTACCCGGAGCGGTTCCTCCTCTGCACCGCTCCGCTGCGCTCACTCCGTCACAGGACGAGGCAGAGATGTTTTCTGCAGTTCGGTCTTGTCTTCTAACAATTGTCAAACTGTACCTGCTTGGTTTCAAGGTTCTGTTGGCTCAGCTGTTCAGCAGACCCTTCCGGTTGCCAGGTTGGTTCAACGGACGATACGTTGCTGCGGTGCACTTTGGCTAAATGTTAGCTAAAAAGCTAGTTAGAAAGACGTAAACACGGGTGAAAGCGAGGGTGGTTTTGTGTATTATCATTGCCGAATTATCCAGATGAGATTAACTTCTCTTCCTCTTCTCGAAGTAGATTATTGGAAAGCGTTTACGTTTGTCTCCGATTATTTGAGATTTAATTTCCACTTTTTGTAACGCATTTTGGTGAACGGATACATAATTTATATCTGCTGCAGGTGAATGAATACGCGTGATACGCAGTATATTTCTCAAAGAAAAGTGAAGTGCAGAGACTCATAATTGTGCTCCAGGTGTGCATTGTTCTGTTCCAGGAGTTAACGTTATATCGATACATTCATTATATTGGAATATGTTCTTATTTTGTGTAATATAGATGTGATTAAATGAACGCTAGGCAAGCAGTTAGACATGCAGTACATGCATTGCATGATACATTGGCATTCATTATTATTTAACATAATGCAATTTTGAACAGTATTTGTAAAAAAGCATGATAGCATGTGTTATCCATCATCATATGCATGTACTAAAACAAATGAGACATAATCACCTTGATGAACCCAAAGAAATAGGTGGTTTCGCAAAACCCAAGTGCGTGGGACTTGTCTTATCTGAGTTCATCAGGCCATCTACAGGTCTTACTACAAGGACTTCTCATGTCTTGAAATAACGGAGCGTCTTAAAGCAGCTTCCTTGTCAAATGGCATCCTCCCTGATATCTGCGTGTCCTCTTCTGCCTCTGCCAGTGATGCCCAGACAAGATGGCAAGGTTGCCATAGTGACAGGAGGAGGCAGGGGAATCGGATATGAGGCAGTCCGCCACATGGCCAAGCTGGGGGCGCATGTTATCATAGGTAGAGTATTGAGCACCACACCACTGGCATGCAAACAGGACCGAGGCGATACCACATTTTACAGGACAAACACACGCATGTGATTTAAAGTTGGGTTCCACCTGTTTACACTAAAAAGTAGAACCGCAAACATTAAATAGTAATTATAATATTAATCTTTATATTTGTAGTGCATTTCAAAATTAAAAGTGCAGTTTTGCCCAGCAGGCAGGGCACTTTGATAAATGAAGTGATTATTTTGAATTTGTATCGCATAGAAATTAAATTATCCCCGTAGAGTGCAAATTGCGTCTCGGTCAGAATCACCTGTGCATAGCAGCGAACATGACAAAGCAATCTGTCAAAGCACTCGGATGCAGATGCAAAACTGATGGAAGAAATGAGCCTTGTCTCGTCACAAATAATGACGCCTCAATCACTGCTAAAGCGGCTGAGATTAGTTTCTCCCTGTTGTTCAGCAGTAATATAGGGAGAAGGGAAACAACTTTTCAGGCTGAGTAAAGGACATAACTTTCAGAAAGTATGACTAAAGGAAAATGATGAAGGGATTATTTTTCTTGTTGAGAGACACGTTAGGTAAGGTTATGACAAACTTAAAGAGAGCAACAAGAAATTCCTAATTAATTACCTTTTCAAAATAACTTCCAGACAGTGGTCCCAATCACACAGGAAATTCCACAGTATTGCTGCAGGTTTAGCTATCTTTATTATTACAGTATCTGCCTGGCTGGATTCCAAATGGGTTGAGTGGGAAAACGCAGTTCATCTTTAAGCTGAATAAAATGTTGTTTGCTTCTCAGCTATGGTGCCAGTCATATTAATGGCATCCTCTGTGTGCCTATTTAAAAAGCCTGTCGCTGTCAGAGACCCTTAATTAGTATGAAACGGTCAACAGCGCATTCAGATGCCTCTTGAGAACCCGTTGATCCGTCTTAAGATTTGGAATAACATCAACACTGTTTGTTTTTATCATTAGAAAATATGTGAAGTTCCACTGAGATGATGTCAAGACTTTTTAAGCTCTGCTGGGATTAAAAGGCTGTTTTCAAACCAAGTTTTAAATGCAAATGTAGGATTATAAGAGGCTTTTTTTTGTGTGCAAAAAAACAAACAAGATCTGGTATTGTTCCATCAATTATTTAGTAATGCTAACTTAACTGCCTGCAGATTAAGGCAATGCGACCGCGTTTTATAAGGGAAGCATCTAAGTGAAACGCCATAATTGTACTGTGCACTGACACAGAACAACTAAATTATCTATATACAAAGTCCTAAGTATGAATTTTAAACTTGGTAAAAATATGTTGAAGAAAAGGCAAGAGCATTTATTCCATATTCATAGAGAAAATAACCAAACAGACGACATTAATTACTTTTTTAAATTATCAGTGTAAATTGTTAATATAATACATAATATCATTAGGTCTGAATTCATAGCCGCTGCCATCAAACGTTTGATATGAAAAACTGATAGAAACCAAGACCGTGTATGTGTACTGTACATAGATCCAGCTGCATGCCTTCGCAATGCCACTACGTCTACGTATTTGTCTTCCTTCCTTGAAGTGCCATTGAGTACCTACTTATCAAGGTGATGTACGACACCGATCACTCACTCATCTTGTATCCCCCGAGCCGCTCGCTAAAATATGTCGATCACTACACCTCTGATGTCGTTCCCCTTTAATGTTATGTAGTTCAAGGCTCCATCTGTGATTAACGGTTCAGCTCCTTCACACACATCAGCATGTTGTTGAGCCGTCTGAATTGAGGCTATGAAGTGAATTGTTTGATGCACATTGATGAATCTGCAAATACGCCACTTTTGACCAAAAAAAATCATATTTCTCTGAAACCAATTCACAGTCATATCTGTGCTGGCTGCTGCTCTTGATGACCTATGAATGTTACAGGAAGAGCCTCTTGCTGTAAGAGATTTGTATTCAGGGTGCGATGTCGCCATGTCATTGCCATTGAACTTGTGCAAGGAAGTTTCCCTGGAGCAGTAACTGCTATATGGTGTGTCCACGAGTTAGGTGGAATGCTCTGTTTAGCTTCACAGGTTACCTGTGGGCATTTATTGAGTTGTGTTGCAAACAGAAAGTAAATTCACATCTGAAAGAGAGTCATTAGCTACTCATGG
This sequence comes from Cyclopterus lumpus, assembly GCF_009769545.1. Lineage (NCBI taxonomy): Eukaryota > Metazoa > Chordata > Actinopteri > Perciformes > Cyclopteridae > Cyclopterus > Cyclopterus lumpus. The sequence goes on from NC_046986.1 coordinate 14,096,861, forward strand.
CTGAAACACACCTTTTCTGTTGTTAGGGGACGTTTGCATGGCTGTTTCTGGTTGACTTCCACTTCCAGCTTGTTTAACATTTTACCCGAAAGTCGCCGCAACACGTTTAGATTCAGGGGATGTGCGCATCCCATCCACAACTTTTCTCTGTTGAGGTTCACAGAGACATTTGTGTGTATCTTAGCAGAAGAAGACTAACACATTTTATCTGCAGAATTTTAATTTTATTTTTATGGAGCTTATTGACTGCATTTCTTAACAAGCAAAGTTATATTCCCTCACCAAACAAGGGCAGAGATGTCACCCCCACCCGGGGACTTTGTATACTGGGCTCCCCAAGTGTATGTTTTTGCATAAATGTAAATATGAACATATTATTAGAGTTAACAATCCTGTGGAAGGAAAAATAACTATGATTTGTCAAGTAAAACTTGGCAAAGAATTGCGCATCAACTACTCAACTGATCTGGTAGAGTGAAAGGCCTAATCATAATCTGCCCAACGGCATCTGAAGCTGTTTATATGCTGATCTGTTACATCTGCAGTTTTCTGCAGCGGTAGGAAGCTTCTGTTTAATTGTTTGTATTGTTGTGCATTGTTCTTTTGTCTGGAGGGTTTTTGGGGAATTATATTTTGAGCAAGTGCATTTTTTCATCTAAGATTTCTCCCAGCAACACTCCACAACTGGCAGCTGAGCAAACTGCCATTAGCATCTCCTCAGATGTACACCCCCGTGGGGCTTGATGTCATTGCTGCTGCTCCCATTAAACTAACAGGATCAAGTTTTCCTCTTTATTCTCTGTTTGTAGTCTACAGTTACTGGGTCTGTTTTTACTTTAAGTCAATCATCAGGGCATTGGAAGAAACCACAGACGTCTATACGACTTGTAGTCGAGCAGAGTGTTTCACATGTAAGATTTTATATTCCGTATAAATACCCCCTTAAAATGCATTACATGATTTACAGAAATGACAGAAAGGTTGTAGATGAAGGTGCCCATGTGAAAAACACCATCTGTATTTACATTCAATACAACTCCTAATTTGTCAAGCAAACATTATCTTTAACATTTTCTTGAGCTTTAAATAATGTCTTTTGCTAATGCTTTTCTTCAATTTCATTTGTATTCTTCCTCCAAAGATAAGACCGCTGTGGGTTTAGGAATAAACACATGAAGAATAAACAACTAATAGTTCTGAAGCAATTTCATGCAATACCTTCACTGGGAGGTGCAGCAGGGAAGAAGTCGAGAAACTAAATTTACTGAGTGTTCGTGGAAGACGACCCGCTCTGTAGGAAGATATAAATTGCTTAGGAAAACATACCAATTCTTAGTATTGGGTGATTATACACTGATTAAAAAATAGTTATGAATAATATATTCAATATCTGCCTAAACCCCACCTACATTTTACACACATTGATTTCATGATCTGAACTAAAAGCTTGCACAATGGTCTAAAAAAGAGAAAACTGATTGTACGTTAATCAACATAAAACTAATTAACTTTTGACAATTGATTAACCATTTGTCAGTTTTAAGAAAGAATGCAAACAAATCCCTGGTTCCAGCTTCTCGACTGAAGATTACCGGTAGCTTATTTTGTCTTAGTCAAGAGGAAACTGAATATTTTAAAGTTTCAAAGTCTGGGATAATGAGATATTTAATGACATTACCCACAGCAGGATCTACCTCCCAAGATGCCGTGCATAGAACAGCAATATGTCTCCATGCTCTCGGCTTCCAGGGTGAAACTGTTTTCCATTCCGTTCACGTCACAAGCTTCAAAAACTTTGAAGAAAACGCTTGCTTTATTCATTCAGTGTGTGTACCGCAAAGTCAATGTCAGAGTTTCCTTGGAGACGGTTTAAGCAGAACATAAACGAGACTTGAGCCCTACGTATGATTACACACACAAAGTCAATATATGAAGGGAGCCGTCTGTTGTTCAACCCTATCTGTATTGAGCCTGATCCTACAGGACTGAGTGCGTCTCCCTTTCAAATATCTCCACCTCTTGAGATAATTCATGAAGTGAGAATATGTATGGTAAAGTAGATTCCTCTCTATTAATGGAGTGGCTACATATTTCAGGTGGAGTGCTTGTGAGGAGAGTTTGGTTCGAGCCTCAGCACTCCAGTTGAATATTAACCAGGATGCAATTGTGCTTGAAGTGTTTTTGAGTAGATTTTGAATTAAAATTGTGCCTTTTTAGAGTGTTTTTAAGATAAGGTAATATAATTTGGAATAATGTATTCTTTGCAGCTGCAAAATATGAATGGAATGAAGTGAATAGACTACAAACATGAATTACAGCATGCATGCATGTTGTGCATCGCAGCACGAGTAGATTCTTCCAAGAAAAAATATTTTAATATATTAATGAAGGAAATGTAGTTCAAACTGTACTCAAATAGCACACATGCAGTTTGAGTGCCTTTCTTCTTGAGTAATTTAAAACTATAATACATGCTATTTTTGTTTTTGACAAACATGGACACAGTTTTTGTGGACTCAAGATAAGATAAGCCTTTATTGGTGCACAGAAGGGGAAAAGATGCATCAGCTTTGTCATGCTTAAATAAGGTTACTAATCTAAGTCTTAAATATCTTAGAGAAATCAATATACAGATTTATTGTCTCCTTCTGACTCCTTTGGTTGATTGAACACATTATGAAATGTAAGCTTGATGAATTGGACTCACAAAAGAAATCCTATTTGTGTTTTGGAAAATTATTGCATTTGCTATAGCAGGAGAAAAAGCCTGTGGAGGCCAAGTGTGCTTCATGTAAGTTGACTGCGATGAGTATTTTCCAGTCTCTATAAACAATTTTTTTTTTTCCAGTTTGAATTGGGCCATGAATTACACATATATTAACACACAGACATAAGGTTATATATATATATATATATATATATATATATATATATATATATATATATATATAATACTTTTCCAAGTGTGAGGCGTGTGTTAGGACTTTCTTAATCTGCGTCACGCTCCTTTTATCCATTTGTTCAGCTTAAGCAAGATTATTTCAGTAAATTAATTGGGTTACATTTTTAAACCCCAGCCCAAAAATATTTAGTAGGCAAATTCATACCTCGGGGCATTTCCTTTTAATCATAGGCTATTTTAATGGGGAGCCCTGACTGAAAGCATTTGTGCAGAAATGTGAGTTTAATGACATGCAGCGTTCTAAGTGACTGTTGAAGAACAACTATTACTATTTGTTTCAAATGATTCATTTGTGTGAGGTCCCCGTGTTTCTGTCCTGTTTGCGTGACCCCTGGAGCCACATCCTTCAGCCCAGCCCTAACCGGAATGCATCAGGGTAAATGATGCTGTGCCCTTGAAAAGGCCTGTGTGATAATCCAAGATTAGTGTGTGTGTGTGCAGAGGAAAAATTAGAGTGCATGTTGGCTTTTTGTGTATGAGTTTGGGTAAAAAGAGAGTTTGCCTGCGTGTGTGTGTTTGTTCATACAGTGTGTATGCAGCCAATCCGTATGTTTTAGAAGTCGGAACCAGCTACTGTTTGACAAGCCTAATTGTCCGCACTAATTTATCTGAGGTGTGTGTGTGTGTGTTTTTATCGGTGCCCTTGAAAACAAGGGACAGTAAATGAGACACGAGCACTCAGTTTCTTTATCTTCAAGTGCCTTTCTTATATTTTCGTATATAATATATTCTTCTGTCTTTTATAGAGACAGGGTTCATTGGTACAGTATGTGAACATCATCTGTAAACAAACTATTTCCTGAGTCATAGAGTCGGTGACTGTCTTTCACCAGGCCATCTGAGCTTGTTAAAGATATTGCAAAAGTCACACGCTGTTTTTATTATTATAGTACAGCCATTGTAAGGTTAATGCACCTTATATTGTGTTAGTTATTTATACTTTGATCTTTGGTGTGTTCTTTTCAATACATGCTACCTTCAATTCTGCATTAATGTTTTTGTCGCCTCCCTTTGAGACAAAAATAGAAACAACCAGGATCGTGTTGCTTTTTCATAACTAGTTTGTCTCTCGATGCCAGGTTCTTTTACAATGAGGCATATTTTTCATTTGACGTGTCATACATATTTGATCGTATAATTAATTGTACTGTTATAGTTTTTGAAATCAGAGTTCTTCCTCAAAGGCTAAACAGTTGTGCGAAGAACCCTTTTTGGAAACATGTTTTTATAAGACGTGGAAATGCAGTGTTATTTTAAGAAAAGCCTCTAAGGACTTGTCAGATGTTGTATTAATCTGTGTGTCTCCTTCTCTTTCAGGTGGGAGGGATGAGCAGGAGGGTCCGGTGGTCATCAGAAGGATCTGTGAAGAGTACAAAGAAGCCAAAGGTAATATTGCAAACATGTCTGAAATCTCTCACACAGACACACACACACACACACACACAAATGCTTGTGCGTGTGTGTACTTGTTCTCATGTGCCACTGTTTGAAGATAAAGGGCAACGCTGCGGCAGTGTGTCCCTCAGGCTTGTTTCTACAGTTTTTACTACACACACACACACATACACATAATTGCACACTTGCAGGTATACACTCATACAGAGACACACAGAGCTTCCATGCTGGCTGTGCAATGTCAGGAGTGTTGTTGACGCACAATGAGGAAGAGGAGGATACGAGGGAGAGGTCTATGGACAGATGATGAGGGGAGATCAATTGACATCATCCTCAGTTTTTCCTGATCCGATGTGAGGTCCTGGGACAGGGATGTCATATGTGTACAGATTGTAAAGCCCTCTGAGGCAAATTTGTGATTTTGGGCTATACAAAATAAACTGAATTGAATTGAAGCGAAGTGTTGGAGAGGAGGGGTGAAGAGCGGACATGGAAGGAGCGAGAGGGCCAAAGGGGAACCTGATAAATGGGCAAATATAGGAAACTAAAAGGGGGATAAGAAAGACGAGGTGGAGGGAAAATCGAGGTGCAGAGGAGACAAACGAGATTTATTACTCCATTGACTAACGCTTACAATGTTCTCTGTAACTCCCATGTTGAGAAATTGATTCGGCTGACCTTCACAGCACCATAAATTCCAACATAGTCTCATGACTAAGGTGACTCCTGAGTTATTTTTTTCTGTACCAAACGGCAAGTCTGATTCAATTTGCAAGGCTCGTCAGTAGGTTTTTAGTTTTAGTTTAGTTTTTACCAAAAAAATAAATAAAAAAAAGATTTGTACGAATTATTTATTATCACAAGCCGCAATAACATGTAGCTTGTAGCTTGTAGCTTGTATTATGTTCACAATGTGAGTCATGGCAAAGTGCAGCCCTGCGGACACCTCGGACTACTGTCATATCTGGATTTTGTGCCTCTTCATCTCCTTGATCCTCCTGCTTGTGACCCGGAAATCGATCTCGGCCCTCCAACTTAAAGGCCATTAAGAGTCCGAAAATACAATCTAGGGGAGCAGGGAGGCTTGCCGCAGGGATACACCGGTGTATCTTTTGCGAAAGCCTTTTCGGTGCCCATTCATCCATCCATTATCTTCGCTCATCCGGGGCTGGGTCGCACAGGGCAGCAGACTGAGCAGGGTATTCCAGACGCCCCTCATTTTCTAGCTCTTCCTCAAGGACCCAGAGGCGTTCCCAGGCCAGACGAGATTTATAATCCCTCCAGCGTGTTCTGGGTTTAACCCAGGGCTTCCTACCAGTTGAACCTGCCCGGAAAACCTCTGAAGGGAGGAGACATCCTGGTCAGATGCCAGAAACACCTCTCCTCACCTCCTCAACGCAGAGGAGCAGTGGCTTTCCTCCGAGCTTTCCCCGGATGTCTGAGCACCACACCCTATCTTTAAGGCTGAGCACAACCACCCTACGAAGGAAGCTCATTTTCACTGATTTATTAGCTCAATATGCTAATAACTCTAATTGCCCAACATTAGCAACCAAGCTTAATTTTCTATGCTATATATCATATTTTAATCATAAAGGTTCATAGGAAACCACATTGCTTGGTTGCTAATAGGCTACATAGGAGTTTCCAGTAGACTAAATGGGAAACAAGCTGTGGATTGTCTTGCTCGGCCTTCCAGTGGGGAAGCAGCAGAAAGTCGGCTGGTTGGGTCTCTGCTTGTGTTTCATTGGCTGTCAGACAGCGACCATGTAGTTGGTGTTATTGAAGTCGATTTCCTTGAACGGGACCATGGTGGAATTGATTACTTCTTTTGTAATTGGCAAGCACTGAGGCATATGGGACAAAGGGGGTGTCTGTAGCCAGATGCTTGTGCACTGAATGATAATGTGTGTGTGTGTGTGTGTGTGTGTGTGTGTTGAATTAAACTGTAATAGATGATCATTAGTATGTGAGGCAGGAGCTTTAAACATCTCTGTCCAAACGCCCTTTGGCATCCTTCCTAGTTTTTGAACATTTGTGTTATGAGAAATGGGAGACAGCTCATAATAAACATGTCGGCTGCAGAGGTTGTTCTTAAACTGGGAACCTGTGGACAATTGTCCTTTTGGGGATTTCTACTTGTCACCAATGACAAAGAATTTAATTTCACTAAAAGCTTTTTTATATATTTTATAGGATGTGTTCATTGGAGTCGCATAATATTCTAAATTTGTCGCAGCACTCGTCAATGTCACACCGGGCAGACAATCTAATCAAGCAAGAGGCGGGCTTTACTACTTTACCACTGCCTTCCTGTTTTAATGCAGGTAGATGCTGGAGGGAAAGCTAGCTTGTTAGCTGCTCGGCAGTGAGAAGAACGTTTGTGAGAGGTAGAGGGGATTCATATCTCATCTCGTGATCGTTTTATGTAGGATACAGTGAGCCAGAGAGGGTGACTGAGCACATGGTCCATTTTCCGTTGTCACATATAATCTGTTGCGCACGCAGCTCTGCTCCATAGGAGCATCCAGGCAGCAACCTCAGGTTCTGCCGAGTGACGCCAATGAAGAAGTGTCTTCTCTCTACTAAGGAGAGAGACCAGCGACTCCTGGTTGCAAAAATAAGTCTGATTGTATTGAAGTCTATGAAAAAATTATTCTACTTCTCACTTGATTTATTACCTCAGCAAACATTGGGAACATGCATTTATTTATAACAATATTGTGACGGCCCTAATCCAAGACGGCGAGGGCGAAAGGCCATCCACAAACCAGTGGGTGATGTCACGATGACTACGGCCACTTCTTATAGACAGTCTATGGGCGCATCACGCTGTTTTTCCTGATCTTTTTTTTTAAAGCGGCCGCGCATGTAGCACACATTGTGGTGTGATCATTTCCTATTGCTTTTTTGTATGGATTAAACAAACCACATGTAACGTGACATTTATTGATACTTCGGACGGAGCCATGCTGGTTTCTACTGAGCTAAGCATTCCTAAATCCAACTTTATTCCTTTTTATCTAACTCTCAGTAAGAAAGCAAATAAGTATATTTCCCATAAATTGGATTGGTGTTTTAATTTGGTATTAAATTCACGCTAACCCTAAACACACTCTACTCGCTGCAGCAACACTAATATGTATTTAAATTACAGGAGACTTCATGTAGTCAAGGTTTTAGTTCAACCATATTGAAGAAACCTATCACTATAAAGTAGGAATATTACAATTATTGGCACATGTATGTATGTATTTTTATATGTAAAGGGGTTTTGTATCATGTTGTAGTTTATTGGCTTGAAAACCCTGAAGTACAATCCTGTGGAAATATGCTAATGCATTTAGACTGCATGTGGGCTTTAGTCAATGAGGCTTAAAGCATTTTACTTTAAATTATTAACACCCACAATAACACACAGGGTATTTTTGTATTTTTGCCAAAGGCAGTGCTGTCTGTCCACTAACTTTAGTCACGGTGCACTTGAAAGTAACACGTTGTGCCTCAAACCATGGACCTAGATTACAGAAGCAAGGATACCTGTGTGTGTGCGTGTGTGTGTGTGTGTGTGCGTGTGTGTGTGTGTGTGTGTGTGTGTGTGTGTGAGTGTGTGAGAGAGCCAGCTGCTCCCTTCCTGCAAAAACTATTAGCATTTTACCTAAGCTCTTTCACTCCAATTAACATTATTTTTATCGCCATAAACACATGCAAGTAATTGAACCTGAGCTAGAATTGAGCTATTTCTAAGTTGAACGTTTATAAAAGACCTACCGTGTTAGTGTGTGTTTTTACATCAACATATATGTTTTTGTGCACATTACGACCATGACGTTGTGTAGATTCTTAAAAAGCTGTTGCAAAATGTTCTGACTATTATTTCTGAGTGATTGTGTGTGTATGCAATATATGTATGTGCTATATGTTTATTTGTAATTTGCTGTATTATGTGTGTGTGTAAAACAGCTTTAATATATATGCAGAGAGGGATTTACAGCGGTCTCAACTTTATCATTCCTTTAACACTACAAGCTGGACTTGACTGGGCCACTAGCCAGACTCCTCTCTCCCACATCAGCTGAATGAAAATGTCTTTGGCAGAGCGAACACTGGCACCATGCCCAGACTTAATATTCTTAGATATCACTGTGTTGTTTATCAGGTAGTTCAAAGTGAAATTATTTATACTTCTCACCCTATAAGAGGTAGATTTAGGGGGGGGCAGTCCATTCATTCATTTGTGTTGTTATCTCTTTGGAGACAGCAGAGAGGCAGCAAGGTGTGATGAAGGAAATTAGAACTGGCTTCAGATCGGCGTGAATTTGACAATCATCTTTTATAGTGTTGTATTTACAGCAAAAATGAATACAACTGAACTAGCAAACAAGTCTTGTATGACTGCATTAAAACCTTGCGTTTCCAGTCCAAACTGTTTGATCTCTGACAACACGTCAAGGTGTTAACAGTCAATTTAAAAGCACGAGTGAGTCATCTCGCTTTGCTGAAGAGAAAATGTAATGTGTTGACCAGCGATGTATTTTAATATTACATTTAGTTGCAATTTGGCTTAATCACGTCTACTGTATTAACAATCAAGTCACAAGACATGTGTTCATGTCATTGTATTGCTTTTTTAAATTGTTGATTAGAAACTGCTAAAATAGATTTAACTGTTCAGTAACTTTCCATTATATAATATTATTATCTTTATATAACTAAAAGGTATGCTAATTTTCCTTTTGTATTAGTGTTCAGACCATTTTTACTTGCTCCCTCCTCTGTAGTTATCGGCATCTTTTCGCCTAAAAGCTGAACAAACTCTACAAGCCCAGTATAAATTCAATTCAATTCAGTTTATTTTGTATAGCCCAATATCACAAATTACAAATTTGCCTCAGAGGGCTTTACAATCTGTACACATACGACATCCCTGTCCCAGGACCTCACATCGAATCAGGGAAAAAAAAAAAAAAAAAAAAACTTTCACAGGGGAAAAAAGGGAAGAAACCTTCAGGAGAGCAACAGAGGAGGATCCCTCTCCCCGGATGGACAGAAGCAATAGATGTCATGTGTACAGAATGAACAGCATTACAGAGTTACATAAACACATTACATGAATATGACAATGTATGCATGGAACTCCAATCCATGAAACAGGAGGTAAACCGTTGAGGGATTCTCAGTTGGCGCAAGCTTTTATTTTTTCAGAGACTCTTGTTGACTGCAGGGGCTCTGATTGTGCACCGATGTGGCAGGAACCATTTCTAATTATGTTTAGTGTTCAAAATTACTGACTCTATTGGCTAACACTCTTCTGTTTGCTTTTCCATCCACAAAGAGCAACTGGTTGAGCTGTTTGTGTGGCAGGGGAAAACGGAAGAGAGAAGAGGGAGCTGTTGGTCCACACGCTATGAAGCAGATTTAGAAATCGCTACTCTTCCATGAAACCATCCTTTGACTTTCGCCCCCTTCAAGACTTCGCAAGTCATAAATGTGACATGGTGCATTCAAGTGTCTTTGTTTGGAAGTAATGCCAAGAAGCACACTGTGGCGAAAAATCTGTGGATTTGTGGGGCAACAGTAAATTCGTTGAGTCTTTTTTTGTTTTTACTGCAGTCACAGAAAAAAAGCACAGGTGTTACTAAACACATGAATGATGGCTCTGTTCTATTCAAGTATACAGAGAAGCCGTGACAGTGAATCAGCACGGACAGTACCAGGACCCTGAAACTGAGGCAGCTAAATGGAATTCAGCCATCATGGATCTTTTCCTACTGTGACATGACAAACCTATGTCTGTAATAAAATGATTAGAACAACAGTGTGTGGGATTTGGTGGCCTCTAGCTGTGTGGATTTCAACCAACGTAATACCCTTCCACTTACTCCTCCCTTTTGCTCAGAGGCCGTTCTTACCTTCATAACACTACTTTAGGAGCAACATTAGTCAGACGGCGGCTGGCGATAGCGCGGTGTGCCACTCTACAGCTCACTTATCTCAGTTTCACCAGCATGTCTGAGAACGACGGGTGCCTTCACGTAATGCAATGATGTGAACGGGTCTTGCTCTAGCCAATGTTTGGTTTGTCCATTCTGGGCTACTGTAGAAACATGGCGGTGCAACACGGCCGACTCTGTGAAGAGGACCCGCTCCATATTCAGATAGTACACGCTCATTCTAAGCCAAGGAAATCAGAACAATCCTCAGTTTGACTTTGATGATTATACTCTAAAGAAAACAAAGTTATAAATATATAATTTTTCCATTTCTGCTAATAGATCCCCAAAGTGCTACCCACTGGCCCTTTACTGAACAGATGGAATTAATGAACTGTTCAGATTGGAAGTGGGATTTAATGCATTTTATCAAATCTGAATTTAGTTTTCAAAATACTTATGAAACCTTAATCCTTTTAGGACCTCTCTGTGGCAGCTGGAGTCAATGTTGTTGAGAATGAAAGGACAAAGATGTTTTATAATCATGGCACGATACATTTTGCAAGACCCGAGCCAAGTGTTGTTTTTTTTACTGCCCCTCAGCTGTCGACCTCTCCCTCACCTGTGTTGCTAAGGGTGATGTGCCACACAATTCACAACAGTTAGACTGCTAACTTGATTTTAATTGTATAAACTTCTAACCAGTGAGCGACTCAAATATGTAATATTTATTTTTATTAACATATTATTACTATTATATTATTTATGGATTTATACCCTCTGCCTAAAAGTAACAAAATCATCAACTGGCATGCCATAGAAATGTTTGCAATGTTTAATTAAATCACTTTAACACTTTTAGTAAAAGACTCACCCCCACTTTGCCATTATGTTAACTCAAAATTCATTGAAAATAATTAACTTGCTGTTTAATTTGCTGTTCACAGTTTAATTTAGGTTAACATGCAGCTGAAATGATAATAATGCTAAATTAGAAATGGAGACTGTGGATGGATGCGTTGGGTCTTAAAAAGCATGTGTGTGTCTCCAAAGACCGCTCCTGCAGTTAATTTCCAATAATTCCCCTGGAATAAAAACACAGTCTGTGTGTTTGAGTCAAGGAAGCTGAGCTTTATAGAGGATCCCGGTCTTAATTGAGGGCCGGCAGCAGCAGGCCCATGCCGGGTCGATGGCATATCAACCCCGGTGGGCTTTCTAGACATCACTGGGCTGCCTGAAAGGGCCCGGCCACAAGGGAGCCCACAGGAGAGGAGAGGACACACGCACACACACACACACACACTTACACACACTTGCGTGCTGGTATATATATATATATATATATATAATCCAAATACACACACACTCTATAAGCTATAGTTGTGGTTAAGGTCATCCAAATGCACACACTTGTTTTTCACTCTGCTTCTGTCTTTTCTTTTTTTCTTTTTCTTTATCTCTCTCTTTCTCTCTCTCTCTCTCGCAAACCAACAAACACACACACTCAGCGTGAGGTGAGTAGCATGCCTTGGAGATAAGGCTGCTATCAGATCTGGAATGGTCACAGCAGCTTTTTTCTCTATCACCACCATCAGCTCTCCTTCCTCGGTCCTCTTCCTGTCTTTGTCCATTTATAGTTGACCCTCTCCAGGCTGAGGATTTATAGGGAGAAACAATATGTCATTTTCCTGATGTTTGAAAGGCCTGGCCTTCGCCCTGTATAACAGCAGTCCGCTCATGTTCTAGTACTTTGGCGACAGCTGTTCACCCAAACAGGATTTATTATCACATTTTTATATTATATTATATATTTGATTTTGATCAAATATCAATAAATTCACTCAGAGCCCGACAAGAAACAAGAATATTTACACATTTGGGTGGGGTTCATCCCTAATTTCTCATGCATTTTGAGGGTTTGGGGTTAGATTGAAGAGTATATGACATTACTATGAAACGAAGCAGAGTCCACACGTAAATGATCCTGAGGATCATACTTGTCAGTATGGCTGTAGATATCCTCACTTTAAATTATTATCCTTGATCCCAGACTGCTCTCACTGATACTGTGAAATAGAATATTACCCCCTGTCACCTCTCCATCGAGAGAATATTAAAACAACTCTATGGTTTCCCAGATCAGCCTGAGGAAAACATGAAATGAAACATTGCATACATTAGCAAGCCTGAAATATGGCACAAGAGAACAGCTCTGTGTTTGTATTCTTACACTGCATTTATATCACTCTTCGATTTTTTACGAGGGATTGGTGAGACAATTGCCAATTTCACATACAAGAAAACTAAAGTCACAAAAAGGACACGCAGTACACTCTTAGAAGTAGTTTTTGGAGCAGAGAAGTGCCAGTGAATGAAAGTTTGTCGAGGAGGACGAAGAGTGGAATTTTCAAGCCTGTCTTGACGAAAGGAGATTTCATTTAACTTTTTAAGATTAGGAGTAACTCTGCAGTCCTGTGGATTGAGAAGGTCACGCCTATTGGGGAAAGACGGCTTTTACCTATTTAATCAGGAAGAGGAAGACAGAAAGTTAGGTTTGAAGAACAAGTCCAATAACAAAGCTTCAGAACTCGCCAGAAAATATAAAGAAAAGAGAAAATTAGTAAATGCTAAATCAGTTCAAGTTTTAGAATTGAATTTGCAAAACTCAATCTAGCAAAAAGAAAAAAACAGGGTGCTTGAGTGGAAAAACTGTGACAGCTCAACTCAGTGTTATGTGAAAGCTCAATATGACACACATTCTCCAAGGGTTGGAGCAGTGACACGAGGGACAGACACCAGACAATTTACAGTAATCCCATATCATTTATTGTCTCGTTAGGTCTCATTTCATTGCTGTTGTATTCTTCTGGAGGTATTACAATAATAGTGCTGCTTGAACAGTTACACTCTTCATACTGTGCTAAGTAGATGTCCCCACAAAAAGCAAGTGTCTTTCAAGGTGTTTTTAAGTATTGCAGTGTTCAGCATCCTCAAAGTAATTTATCTGCATATAGACCACACACACAGACACACACACAAACACCCTTACACTTAAACTTAAGCACACAGAGTCACTTTCACGCTCTGATATCAGCTCCTGGGCATTGCTGTCCTACCTGTGTCTTATCAAACACTAGACCAGATATAAGGGCGTTAAGCTCAGTTAGAAGAATTAGGTTTAAAATAATGTGCTGGAGCAAAAGAAGCGTAGCGCTGCCAGCATCGTACTTTAAAAACCCATCGAGCCCACTGTAAGAGATGATTAATACACTCTTTGATGTCTTACAGCCAAAACGGCGAGAAGAAATAATCCATTTACAATGGCTCTGACGGTGTGTGTGTGTGTGTGTGTGTCTTTCCGTTTCAGTGGAGTTCATCAAACTGGACTTGGCCTCTTTGCAGTCTGTCCGTCATTTTGTCCAGCGCTTCAAGGAGCGAGACCTACCACTAAACATTCTAGTCAACAATGGTGAGTGATGAAGATGTCAGTCGTCCATCTAGTATTCATCAAGGAGATTAATTTAGATGCCGTCACTGGACTGAATTTAGAAGGATTTAAAGCATACACTCTTACATTCAGTATATTTCAAGTTCAAGTACTCCTTCATCGACACAACCTGTCATCCTCCAAATGTGATTTGATTTAACAGATTATAAAACTGATGCTATTTAACAGTTTTAATTATATAAAAATGGATATTGTGGAATACTTTTGTGGATATTGTGGAATACAAGACATTGAAATCCTTAAATGTTCAATGTTCAGACATAATGTTTGGAATACATTCAACATCAAATACTGAAATGTATTTGTGTGTGTGTGTGTTTTAAATGTGTGTGTGTGTGTGTGTGTGTGTGTGTGTCAAGCGGGTGTCATGCTGGTTCCTGAGGGCCGCACTGAAGATGGATTTGAGCAGCACTTTGGTGTGAACTACCTAGGCCACTTCCTGTTGACCTGGCTGCTCCTAGACACACTGAAGGATTCTGGGAAATGTGGTTACTTCTCACGCGTTGTCAACGTCTCCTCCTCAGCCCACCGTGTTGGCAAGATCGGACTAAATGATTTTAATAGCTGGTAGGCTTAAACACACACTCACACACACGTGTTAGCAATCCCAACAAAATAACATTATATATTACAAAACTGGCTTATTGTATACATAACTTTTAAGTAGTATGTAAAGAATGATTCCAATTTATTTGAACTTGTTTTGACTTTTATCATTGATAATAACATTGGACCAAATTGATGAGATCTGGGAGCTCATGGAAATCGGTCAGATAATTAGACAGGATGTAAAATCCAATAAACAAAACTACAAAGATTATACCATAGTTGTATTAAACAAGAATAATAACCTTTAACTGTGTTTTTTTTAATTTTTTTAAAAGAACATTTCAAGTCCCATCACCAATGGCAGTGTCAAATGTCCCTGTTGGTATGACTAGAAAACAGTTGGCACCAGTTGGCTCAGTATCTTTCCAGTTAGCTGCCGAGAAGCATTAGCAGCCTGAATATCTTCATTGTGTTACCATTGTGGTGGGCGAAGGTGTTTCCATGTGCTTTGCCTCTCACAATATGTCATGACTAGTTTAATTCAAGATTCTTTCAGTTATTAATGCCCACAAGGGTGCTTGGAAGATGACTGGAAAAAAAGAAACTGTCTCTCAAATAGTCTTTCACAGATGTGTTTTTCAGTATGATGAGCTTTACACATATTCAATATAATATAATAGGGAGTCTGTGTATCAACAATTTAAACAATAATCAACAGATATATGTAAATCAATCCGATGACAGGAAAATTATATTAAAAGTACTTTGCACGTTGAAAGTCTGCAAACACAAACAGCAGATGATAAAAAGAAGGAAAAAACAACTGCAGTGTAGCGCTGACTGCCTGGCAGGTGTGAAAACTGCAGATACTTTCCTTTCCTGCAGAGTGCGTACATCAGCATGTGTACACCTTCAACTGCTGCTGCTGCTACTTTTATTGTTGGACCAGTTGTAGATCTTTGTAAAATGGCTGGAGCTCTGCAGCTGAACAAGGTTGTGGTTTCAGATGCTGCACATCAATGACACTGTGCGTCTTTGTTTGCCTGTTGAGCCTGAGGATTCACAGAGGTCTCGTTAAGTTTTCATTGTAAGAAGAGCTTGGCCTTATTCAACAGAACATACAAACATATAAGCTATTGTGGCAACAGTTAATTAAAATGAACTGAACAAAACTGAGAACACTGTTTAACTGCCTTCCATCCTTGTTTTATTTAAAGACATTTCATGGTTTTAATGTCTTACAGTATTCATTGGTTTCTCTCTCCTCAGCCAGTGTTATTCAGCCCATGCTGCTTACTGTCAAAGTAAGCTGGCCCAGCTGTTATTTAGTTCCCACCTCCACCAGGAGCTGCAGCATGGAGGTTTCCCGCTGAGTTCATGTGCTGTGGACCCTGGCATGGTGGATACTGCTCTCTATCGCCACCTCTGGACGCCCCTCTGCCTGGTGCAGAGCGCCATTGCTCACCTGCTTTTCAAGGTAATACACTTTGCTATACTTTTATCTGCTTTATCCACACATTTATTTACATTGATTTATGTCATCCTGCAAGTCAGCAGAACAGCTATGATATAAATATTAAAGGACACCAAAGTGCTAGAATAAAGCTTTAGTTTGCACATGTTCTTCTATGTTTCAGAGTACACCATGTTTATTTCTACTTAACCACTCTGTCACAATCCCCGGGTAGTGTACACGAGAGTGTAAATGTCTTAAAGGTCAAATGTGGTGTCTAAGTGCTTTTTCTCTGTGAAAGATTTGCAAACCAAATGTTTTGTTGCATTGAAAAAAACTGATCTGCAATCAAAATATGTTGCAGTGATGAAGCACATACTGTATCACAACCTTTTAGCATCCTCATGTCACACACCTGTGTCTGCTTCATTATAATGCTGGACGCATGTGGTCTTAGTCAAAAATGTAAACTGGGACGCTTTGTAGTTCTTTAACAAAACAAACAAAAATGCTCTCCTGGAAAGGAACTGCTGCTACACAACATCACTTTGTTCAACGTGTCCAACGGTGAGCTGAGACAATAAACTTGTGTGTAGAGATTGAACGTGATTTTATTTTACAAGATGAAACGCAGACAATCAGACATGCGCAACACGCATACGCAGTGAAAATGGAAGTGCTACTAAAAAGCAAGGGTGTTCAATGTGTGTTATATTTATAAAACATTTCTTGCTTAGCTTGAAGCGCTAGCCGCGGGCTGCTGTTAATGTCCCTGGGATTTAATGGAAGGAGACGTGCGTGTGTGTTTGAGCCCCAAAAAAGGCAATTGTCACAGGCATTTGTCTCCAAGCACAACCATTGGGTTGGTTCTGCCCCACATACGCAAACACATTAATCACACAAAGTCATGCATGTTATCATTAACACGCACGCACACACACACACACACAAACACAAACGGTGTCTCTCCTGTTACGACACCTTTTTATCTCGAGCCATAACATTTAGGTTCATTCAGAGACAAAGGCGAGAAGATAGGGAGAGAATTAAAAAGACCGAGAGAGTGCTTTATTAATCCTAAATCACAAAGCAAACAACAAAAGGACAATCAACAAAGTAGATGTAATATATATAAATACACACACAAATACTGTGTGTGTATTTATATATATTGTGTGTGTGTGTATGTATGTATATATATATATACACATACACATACACACACATAAAATAAAGTCAAGTAGCGCCAAGGCATTCAGAATGTTGATGGTCTTACAGACGCTTTAGGTAGCATGCGGCAATCGATATTTGGAAAAAGTAGTCATCGGAATTAGTGAGTATTGTGTACAAGTGAGCTAAAAGGAGTGGCTGTTTTTGTTCTTTTATAGTTATTAAAGACAAAAACAATACTGGGGGCATACAGACATGTCAATGTGGAGGCACCACTGGCTTAACCCTACTGCAAATGAGACGGGTTAACTGTGCCTCCAGCCCGGCACCCTGACAAAGAATCAGATGGTAGAGTAATACCCCCTTATATCAGAACAAATCAGCATATTCTACTGAAAAGAAATTATTTAAGTGATGTGAAAAATGTTCAGAGATGACCTGATTAGAGTCCAAGTGTCTGTCAAAACTATTTGGTTTTCTCGGTTTCCAATGAGTAAATGTGTTCCTCTCACGCGATGCTGGACAAATTACTTGTTGCATCACCCTTGTTGTTGTTCCAATTACCTTGCTGGATAACTTTATACTTAACACAATTTGACACATCATTTATATAATGATATGTTTTCCAACTCTGCTCTGTGATGAGAAATACTACAAGATATCTTTCCCACTTTGATCTTATATTTATGCAAAAGTTATAAAGAAATGTATGACAATAGTGTTAAAGTTTGGAAAATGTTCCTTACTGTCTCTCTGTTTTCATCAGCAGTGTCACATTTTTTAATTTAAACTAAAAAGAAAGAAATTCATCAAGATGAAAAGCTTTTAGCGTGAACAGACATATGTTTTATTCAAGTCAAAGTCCGAAAGTTACTTTTGAAGCCGGAAAGTCATAAGAAATCAGACTTAATAAGCAATGAAATGAAATGGCCTCTTGCCAAGGAAATGAGTTGCTTGTTTTATTTTCTTCTCACAAAAAGCAGTCGTTTATCGCGCTAAAAACAATTCATGTGTGGACACACAGCAACATAAATAATGTTGCATACATTAAGTTTGCTTGTGCCGTCGCTTGTACTGAAAAATGCCCTGCAAGCGAAGTAATAATTAATTCAGAGGAACAATTAAAATTCATGTTTGGAAATATCGTGGAGTACCACACACACACGCACGCACACACACACACACACACACACACACACACACACACACACACACAGTGGTTCAAAAACAAAGTATGCTCGCTGGATGTGATCCCCTCTGCTCTGAAACCTGCTCCTGGTCTCACAGCTGACACTGAGATCATTGTTAAAATGCATATCAACACTAACACTTGCACACTTATGCACACACACGCAGGCCAACACACAGTGTCTTTTTCCCTGACTTCAACATACAGTGACACCAGCCCTCCTTTGGCATTCACTTACGAACACACACACACACACACACACACACACACACACACACTCACACACACACATAAATAAATATAAACATCAAAAATAATTGGAGTGACTGCAGGAAGTTCAACCACAAGTTATAACTGCAAAATATAACTAATAATACTAAATAATATTGTGTGTGTGTGTGTGTGTGTGTGTGTGTGTGTGTGTGTGTGTGTGTGTGTGTGTGTGTGTGTGTGTGTGTGTGTGTGTGTGTGTGTGTGTGTGTGTGTGTGTGTGTGTGTGTGTGTGTGTGTGTGTGTGTGTGTGTGTGTGTGTGTGTGTGTGTGTGTACGTCCTCCACAGACTCCTGCAGATGGCGCTGCAACTGTGTTGTTTGCTGCTCTGTCACCGGCCCTAGAGGGGGAGTGTGGTGGAGGCTACTGGGCCAAGGGGCGCAGGGAGATGACAACACCAGCAACCTTTGACCCCCAGCTGCAGCTAAGCCTATGGGAAACCAGCGTCCAGTTGCTGGGCCTGCAGTAGCATGCGAGGCAGGGACTGGAGTAAACCTTGAAGAAAAAAAACAGATAAAGACCATTACCTTGGGACAACCAGCCACCTTCTCGTCCACCTCCCTTTTACTCAGTGTTTATTTCCATCCATACCTCACACCAAGGTTTTCATAGAGCTTTATGTTGACAATCCGCTGCTGGACTGTGAAGAGCTCCATTTGTTCCACACCCACCAAAGAACGTTTTTTTTTTCTCGCGGTGAGCAAATAAACATATACAAACACACAATAGGGTTCTATCAATATATGATTTTGCTGTTAAAGATACTGGGCAGCTGCTGGCCTTAAGTTATTAACAGATATCAGTTGTCATCCATCTCTGATATGAAGTTTATTCACTGATCATAACTAACCTGATGTCTGGCCAGAGAAATCATTCCGCAGTGTTATGTTCTAAAATTTGCAATGACACCTGCTTCACTCTGCCTTAATGTCATCTGTCTGGCTTTCAGTGCGTTCATCGTCCCTGTGGACTAACTGCTGCTTCAGAGGCTTTTCCATCTGTAAAGTAAACATCTCAGCAAACATTAAGATGCTTTTTTGAAAAAATAATACTTAAATTTCAAAGCTTAATGTTGGTATACTGACTTCAAAATCACATGGCGGTCAAGCCCTAGCTTACACACATACACACACACACACCTAGACACACACACACACACATCCATGCATCATAAAGGTAATGACACATCACAATGATTTTACAGACTGTCTTGCTGTTACTTGTTTGACTGGGAGCACTTTGTTTTTTGGTACATTCTTGTGCTTCTACTGGTTATTACTGAATCCGTACATAAACTGCCAATATGTGTATTATAAGCAATGTTTTAGGTTCTGCTGTTCTCATGAACATTTCACGTCTCAGCAACTCAACAAAAAACATTGCTTGGGTACTATCGGAGGATTTGGAATGCCGCTAACAAAAGGAAGACGTCCCATGTAAAAGTAGGCCTAATTTTTTTAATAATTACCCCTATAGACCCAAGAGTGATGAGACATTCAGTTTTGTTCTGGGGAAATTTATTGCTGTTGACCTTTTTATGAAGCCAGGATTTAGAGACATTCCCGTTTGCTTTTGTCTGCTCAGAAACGATGGGGAACCAACCGCCTCTTCTGTCCCCATTTTCCTTTCTGATCTGTGTTAATCGGTTTTACTGTGTCTGTGATACATGTGTGTGTGTTTTATGCACATGAGTTACGAATTAACTCATGCTCTCTAGACCCAATTCATGTTGATGGATAGCACAACAATGGCGATTCCTGGCAGAACGCCGATGGGAAGGAGAGAAAGGAGATTCCTCCAGAATTCAAGCTGTGATTAGTTCATCATTGCTGCCGCTGCTGCTTCCTCATTTGGCGCCGCTCCCAGTGCATTGTGGGATTGTGATTTCCCTGTGTCATGAGAATCAAACTCCATCTCCATCTGCTGAGCTGACACACACACTCAGTGAGAAAAACATTGGAAGCCGTACATCCAGGCTCAGGCTTATCTAAACAAGCACACAGCAAACAAACGCGTCTGTTACTCATGCAGGAAAACACACACACACTGCGCCATAATGCCATCTCCACTGTGCTGAACCATTTTAGCTGTGAAGATGAAAAGTTTTATCTCAAATGAATACGTTTTGGCTAATAATCCTACCCCACATGCCATCCCATTGCTGTAAGTGTATGTTGTTGCTCTGAATACTGCCACTGAGCATCCATCGTTTGTGATTATCTGCCGTATGTGAAGCAATAGTATCACTGTGGGAGCTAATTCAGTCAGTAACACAGAGCCAGACATTCAGAATAGGAAAAGAACCCAAGAGTGTGAAAGCGAAAAAAAAAAAAAAGATACCAGCTTCAATTTTCCCATAATATCAGGAATTCCACATTTCTCTGTCTAGATGTGTGCAAACGCTTAATGAAGACCTTTTTAATGTGCATTGTTTTGAGTGGTTGTATTTAAAGTATAGTTTTTCAAGCAGTTTGATGATTTGCAGAAATAAAAACGCATTGGTGTGTTCAGGCTCTCCTTGTCACCGCAGTTATAGTTTAGTTTATTTTATTGTTGTTACCATCAAACAAAGGCTGCAGTGTGAGTTGTGATGTTTCACGTTAACTCCCAATGAACACCAGGTAAACCGTGGACTAGGTCAAGGGTAAATATATCCATGCTACTTCCATTTATTTGTATTGCCCTGTGATTAACACGTCCATGCTGCAAATAGTGGAGCTCATACCTGTCTTCCATTATTTACTACCTATTGTCGGTCTAGTCCGTGTGATATGATTACCCGTATACCTGGTAAGTCATGATCACGTGAATTTATGAGTTGACAAAGATTGCCTGAATGCTCCATCGAGATACAGCATCTGGAGGGTCCATCTTTAGACAAATTCTGCATTCATGTCTTATGGGATGGATGGATGGTAGAGATGCAGAAGATTCCCATACTTACACGTATGCGACTCAAGATGGTTGGTCCTCTTGTTTCAAATACTGTCAAAAGATAATATAATACTCTATCCTTTACGTTTGGGTTTGATTAACAGTGAATGATAGACTTTGGTTAATAGATCAAATGGTAGAGAACATCTTTACGAGTCATAATTACTGAATCGATCTGTGAAGCTTCAATAAGTTGGAACCTAATTTGAGTGAGAGAAGCTGATTGTATATTCAATTGAGTTTTTAACTGGTGATTATTTTTGCAAAGCATTACAATCCAGAACTTTAGTGTATTTGAAATGGAAGTTCAATTTGAAATTCGGACTTTAAAGCAAATATCTTTTAGGTTTGATGTTTTTTATCTGATGTCGTACTTGTGTGGAAATTGACTTCATGCCAGCAATACTCCTCAGATCTTGAGTATCTTTTCTTCTACTCGGTGTTGTCAAACTGCTTGTAAACAAACTGTTTATTGCCTCAGTGCTTCCTTGTTTGACTGTGCGGTACGGACTCCATAACCGGATAACAAACAACAAAACCTAGGCCTGTTTAAACAAATGCGCTCGCCTCCCTTCACACAAATGAAAACACCAGCTTAGTCAGCGGCTCTCATTTTAAAAAGTACAAGGCAACCGGGTGTGCTCCAACCTGTCAAAGAGCAACCGTGTTTTTCACAGCCCAGCTGCCACGGCAGCTGTATTAATAACTGAGCGGGGGAGAACGTCACTGACCATCTATCCTATCTGAGCACAAGGTTTTCCAAAGACGAGGTGAGGAGTGTGTGTGAAGGGCCTGCCTTGGTGCTCCTGTTGTGTCAGCGCGCACAAGAGGGCTGCTAAATTATCGATGATTACCTTGTTATATATTTACCGTGCTCCTGAAGCGCTCTGCACAGACGGGACAACACAGTGACCTTTTTGATCTTGTGTTGCGAAAATTAGAAATAGATATGTGATATTGTCCGTATGTGATTTACTCGTATATGATCATTTCAAAGCGTTGTCGCCGCTGGACAGTGGAGCTGTATAGACAATGTTCTAATAGCCATGCTTCTTCTGTCTGACCTGGGATTACATTTATATTAAATGTTTCAGTCCCAAGCTCTGTGAATCCTAAATGTGTATAAGTATATGAAGAGAGGATAATATAAAGATGTATACAGGGTGTAACCAGATGAACTGACTCCTTACTCTGGTACCAGTCCAGCAAACGCATGCAGACATGTATCTGTCCTGTCACCTTTATTTCTATATACCCATATATACCATTTTCTCCTTTGGTGCAAGTGTGACCTTTACACTCGAGTCTCTGCGGGCTGCATAAAGAGCATGTTCCCACCTTAAATCCAGTGTAAATATTCAGTCCATCTGGGCCCCTGAGGATTTATGAAATGTGCAAACTGTTTTATTTTTATCATTATCTTGTTGTTGTTGAGATATGCATCGTATTGCTTTTGCCGTGCCTAAGAAGAAAAGCTCCCTCATATATGTGTATCTGTGAATTTTTCATGTAGAGCTTGTAGAAACTGTGATTACCGTGTCTTGTCCTGTGCATTGCTGTAAGTTTTTTTTTCTCTCTGTGGAGTGACGAGCAGTGGAGGTGAAGTGTGTGTGTGTGTGTGTGTGTGTGTGTGTGTGTGTGTGTGTGCGTGTGCGTGTGCGTGTGTGTGCGTGTATAATCTACAGATAAGGGAGTTCATGTTTTTTTTGTCAATGGTTGTGATATTCCAGCAGCAGCCACCACCTTTTCTATTATCCAAAGCCTCTCAATAAACATATCATTGTGCCAGTCTTGCCCTCTGTCCTACACTGTGTGAGTGAGAAACTGATGACACGCAGCATGAGACAGCGAGCCTCGAGCACAGTCTGAACTTTAGAGATATTCTCAGATCTACCAGTGAAACTCAAACGCACACAAACATTTACATTTATCAGGTCACAATGCAGTTTGTCCTCATATCAGAGGTGGTCCAGTCACTATTTCAAGTTATTACGTTACTATTACACTACATAAATTTTTAGGAAATGTGATAGTCCTACAATTAATAGCAGCATGCTCTAATTAATCAGCGCTTCTTTAAATCATTTTATGGATCTGTTTCAAATGCCGCATTTCAGATTATTTACCCTTATTCTAACAAACTCTTGTTTAACAGTCAATTCTTCTAACTAACAACTATCACGTTTATTTAATGTAAATGTAAAGTTAACCTTTACTTCACCACAGAATATTTTCTTGTCATTTAATCCTACAATACTTTCTTAGGAGACAAATCGAGCCTCAGAGGAATGTTAGCATAGGTAGCATTTTATAAATAAATCAAATGTGACATGACTAGATAATAATATAGATAAATATATATATTATGGCATAAAATGTCTCTAATAATTATATATTTTTTTAATGTTTCCATTCCACCGCAATTTTATTTCAGAAAGGAAAACACACAAACCCGAGAGACAAAAAAGAATCCCTCGCTTTTGCTCTTCACTAAATATATTCATAAACCTGGACCCAGACAAAGTGCGGCAAATTAATTAGACACCTCTCCTTCTACATGTGAGAAAAATAGAGTTTCTCTATGAGGCAGCATTTCATCTCCTCTTAAAGAAAAGAGCCATTAAGATACGTCTGATTAGGCAGCTTAGACAATATGACTGCAAAGCCTTCGAGAATCAAGCACAAAATCACTAACGCGTACTTGAATGGCAGGCGAGCAGAGCTACAGCATGTATATGCCAACTTGTGAGAATGAATATCTGACACAATGAGGAGAATGAGGTTCTGTCTCTTCAGACACGAGGACACACACAAAACAGCATGTCTGCACTTAATTCACTGCCGTCTCAGCTCACTCGGGCAGAGAAAGGGAAAGAAAGAGCAACCTGAAATGACAAAAGGATCACCCTCATTCATGTCTTGGTAATTGATGCTCATATTGGGACCGGCTGTGGTTTATGACAATGAGTAAAATGTCCAGAGCATTATATACACACTCAGGTCCTTATTCAACCATTAAGTGGCATTTTTCCCTCCATAAACTCCTCATGGGAGATTTAATGAAGTCATTGCATGCACACTCATAAACTAGGAAGTGGCTAATAAGCATTAATTTATCTAATTACTGCCAAATAACTGAGAGAACATTGTTATTCATAACTATATTCCAGACCTGGTTGTACACAGTCCCTCACCTTGTTTTACCTGCAACATAGTCTCATACACATCTCGATAGCCTGGTTCCTTATCAGCTCTGAAGTAATATTAATATGTGATGTACTGTTGTATCAGTGGATTAATGGATAATCCGAATCAGAACTGTTTATTAACAAGTACGTAACACATACAAGGAATTTGGCTCGTTGAATAGGTGAGGCCACAGCAATATTTAAATAACCATCAAATGACTTCTCTATCAACATCTCAAAAACTGTTATGAGCCTCTGTACATGACTGGAAAGGCAAACAGCATGTTTCAAATTCAAATCTGGCAGGGTGAGGGTGATAAACCATTATCTAAAAGTACAATTTTTGATTGTTAAATGCAATGTTCAGCTCTTAATTTTTCAACTTAAATTCAAATTGTAATTTGTTACTGACATTATTTTTCTATGTGACTGCTCATTCACTCATTTCTTTCATAAATTACTAAGGAATCAAACCAGTGATCCTCCAATTACAAGCTCAAACATGTTCCCTAGTTTGGCTCATAATTTATTAAACATAGTTTAATGTGTTCTTCATCATCATCTGAGGTCAATCTGCTGAACAGATGTGTCCAGCAGATGTCTAATAGAGATTTCTCAGTGACCGGAACAGAAAAACAGAATGACCTTTTCTTTGACCTCCATGTAACAAGAATGTTAAAGGATCTGGACTCGAAAAACCATTGAAAGTGTGAAACTAAAATGCTTTGTTACATTCAGAGACAACTTCAGGAGCAACATTTATCTTTTATCTTATGTATAAACACACTAAATCTGTGTGATTGTAAAACCTACACAGGTAGGTGAATAAATGGGAAAACATACAAAACAAAATGAGGGTCTCTTTTCCTTTCACAGTCTAAGAGAGGTCTGTCTGCAGGTCAACCTATTAACAGTCTTTAAGTGGGAGATTAAGACGGTCATTAATCTTCCAGGCAGCAGTGGCTTATGGGAAAGGCTGGACAGCCCACGGATAAGTGATACATGCACCTTGTCAAGACTCCTGATGGAGGGATGGCTGGGTAGACACACACACGCACGCACACACATGCACACACGCCCACACGCCCACCTCACCTGGCTAATAAGGAAGGAGAGGTGAAAGTCAGTGCATGTCAGCACTAAGATTCCTCTTGACACATTTAGGCTTTTGATGTTTCTTCATCTCTGTCTTGTTACAACAGGGATTTATGTAAAATACTTTTTTTCCCTTGCATCATGAATGTTTTCTTACGTTTGAATATTAATAAGCAACACACATTTAGAGAGAGTGAGGGTTCCTTCCATAAACTTCTCCGTGCCACAACCCCAGTGGCAAAGAAATTCAGACACCCGCTGCTCGTCCCCGACCCAGAGGTCAAACTCTGTTCCATATCCTGTGCCAATAATAAAAGATACTTATCAGTGAGCTATATTATTGCAGTTTTGCATTCTGTGAGGTCCGTGTTTGTTCATCATGCATCTCTATTAATCTATGTATCATTCTATACCACATGTGCTCTCTAATTGTGTGGCCAGATTGATTTGGTTTGGGCTCTGGTTTATATGGATGTGAGGCCAGGAGAAATACAGATCTCTGCTCTATGGAGCCAACACAAAAGACCGGCCTTTCTCTCCCAAGCAGGAAGTGCAGTGCAACTGCTTCAACACACATTCACTTGTAACCATCACGTTTTCCAGCGCCCTCCAATTGACAAACTATAAAGTTGATGGCATTCTCTGAGTCAGCATATCGCTGACGATATAATTCAAGAGCGCTCAATACCCTTGTTATTGCCTTTTACTAAAAATAATCCATGTCAACATGTCTTGATAACTCATTCTCAAGCATATGTATGGCTTAATTAAAGAGTCGCTAAACATAGCTATCTCCAACCAACTTGGCCTTGTGCACTGCCAAAATTATTTAATTATAAAAAATGTTCACCCGTATTAAACAAAACTTGGAAACATTTCAATAAAAACATTGAGGCCATGGATTACATCTCATGAGCTCAAATTAGAAAATCCTGTCCTATATATGATGTACCATGAAATTAGCAGTACTTTGAGCTGACAATCATGCAGTATTTTATGAATGTAATTACTCATATGACATGATTGATACCGGCTGGGCTCCACTCTGTAGTAGTTCATCCAGGTGATTATGTTCTGTGCAGAAATGTGGGTAATATATGTGCAGTGTTTATGAGTTTAATTTTTTCTGATAAATATATTATTATTATTATTAAAATATTAACAATAATCTATTGACACATTGTCACTGTGCATTTGAAAAGATTATGTAACCTACAAAAAATGTAATAAAATATGTTTCATCTCATCGTTGAGCGATTTTAGTGGTTAATTCAGCGAGCGCCCGGCCTCTTTTACTGGCCATATCAGTAAAATTGCATGAGAAAAGAACAGTTTCAGTACCTCATTATATGAAACAGCAGGCGTTGCATGTCAGGTGAGGTAGCTAAACAATAATAAACAAAACTCTCCTTTATGAATGCATGCTTTCATCGGTTATTGACAATCTCCACCTTTGGGCTAAATCAATGATTGTTTGAAATTACTTTCTGACCAGTCATATAGAGGTGGGGTTTTATTATTTATTGTCCTTTTAAATGTCTGTCATAATATTCACTTTTTTATTTTCTCTCAGTAAACTAATTATCAAATACTCAAGAAGGTTATTCACCTTAACAAGATTTTTTTTTAATTGAAAAGTAAACCCACTCATTTTGAGCTTAAAGGCTTGAACATGAACTTTAAAGACCTGGAAAAAGGATAAGAAAATTATTGTTATTTTTGGCAGGGAAAAAAATAATGGTATTGGCCTTCAGTAACCCACAACGTTTAACCCAGACACAGCAGCTCACCTTGCAGAGGGACAAAGAAATAAAAGAAAACACAACCACCTTCTGTGTCAACAGCAGACAACCCCTGAATTACCTGAATAACAGCACAAATTGAGGTAAAAAAACACATCACAAACGAGTAATGATGTTCAGTATTATTACTCCCTTGATTTGTCCAATGATGCATCGCTTTTATCCTTCCGAGCTGAACTCTGTGTACAATCAATAATTCTCGAGAGGGTATCCCTGCCTTCCCTCTCCCTTTTCACAAATGCAAATGGTATTATATGTTGGGAAATAGCATTCAGTGGTTTACAGTGGGGTGTTGGTGAAAGTATCGTATCCATTCTAAGTCTGTTTAGGAATTTATGAGGGTAGAGACGGTGAGTGGTAGCATATTGTTCAGCTTTCGTGTGTGTGTGTGTGTGTGCAACCCACTATCTTTTAAACACACACACAGGCTTTCCTACACACAAACACTCACATAGATATACTGTGGGAGAGGAAGGAATTTACTGTCTAAAAATGGCCAAAGAATAGGAGGAGGAAGAGGAGGAGGGAAGGGGATGAAGGTGGGGTAAGTGAGAAGATATGTGGAAATGTAGCAAGAGAGGAGGGGGATGTATTTCTCTCTGAGCTGACACGGAAAGAAATAAGAGGAGAAGAGGAAAAGTCATGAGGGAGTGAGAAATGAGAAAGGAAAAAGCAAGAAAATCAGAAAAAATAATAAAGAAAACTAAGAAAAATGTCTGAACGCAAAATCAGGAAAAGTAGGAGCAGCCGGAGAAACAGAAAATAAGCTGTCAATTTCTAAGTAAGAAATATGTATTTGTAGGACAACAACTATGAACCAATAACTCAGATCATTCATTTAAGTCAGACTAAAAAAAAGGAATATCCATTCATCTTGTTGTGTTATTATTTTTGCAAGTACAAACACACACACACACACACACACACACACGCACGCACGCACGCACGCACAAAGCATAGCCAGTCTGTAAAGCGGATTGCACAACAATCTCCAGGGCACAATGCTTCCTCCACCCACTCATCTCCGCTGAGAGGATTGAGAGAAGACGAGGGAAGGCGGGGGGAATAAAGAAGTGGGAGGGCAGAGAGCTATTATCAAAAAGAAGCAACAAAAAAGAAGGAGAAAGTGGAGAGAGAAACAGCAAGCCTGATAAAGAAAGGAACAGAGAAGATGAAGGAAGGTGGAGAGGATGGGGGAAGGAGGATGACACAGCGCAGGGAAAAGAAAGCGGAGTGTGTGTTGGCGTCACATCTGCAGTGGAGGAGAACTGCCTGACAGTCATCAGACGCCCACTGAATGACAATCTCTTCTCCATTCTCAGGTGGCTGGCTTTTCCCACCTTCTCTTTCTTTCTTTTCTGGAAAAGAAAACACTTTCTCGACCTACAACGTCCTTGAAATTTGTGATGCGCTGCCAGGGTTTACCGCGCAGGATCATTTCACACCTGGCAATTCATCTCCTCTAGGACAATATGAGTTCCATATCACGTCATCGCGGTCGATAAACTATTACAGTGGATCAATGCTCGGTGTGAAACATGAATTGAATACATTCAAACTCCGCCCAATTTGCAGTAATCCGCAGCCACCGTGAAGCCAAAAGGAAGAATAGGTATCATGTTGTGGCCTTGTTTATGGGGACCACGATGATGACTGATTTAGTTTGTGATGGGTTAATGAGCATCAACATTGTGAGTAATCTTAATGTGACAGGTGTTGTCAAAGCAACAGTGTAACACTGAGGAAAAATACTCTTGTTTGACATTAATCCCACAGTCTGATGACAATATCAATATCAATTAAAGCTCTATTAGGTCCAGTATGTGTTTAAGCCTGGAAAAAGGAAGTCACAGTATGGTGGTGGCACAGATTACCAAATAAAACCCCAAAACATTACACGTGTAGCATTTCAAGCATCTAGAGTCCCAATATTGACTTTAATTTACACGCAGCGTCTGTTGGCCAGATCACAAATTTTATAGCAATGATGTTGTTTTTCCGGTCGATGAGCAAATAACAGTCTCAGTCCTCCGGTACAAAGAGTGGTGGTAATGCACCTGAAGCCTTTTGGTAATTGGAGAAAAAATCTTCAGTCTATTGATCTATAAACTAAAATAAAGTTTTATAGTCTTTAAATGTTTAATCATCTCTGAATTTTATTCAATTTCCAGTGATCGCGACATGTGTGCGTAAATAAAACGGACAATTTCAGGTGTAAAGGCCCTAAATCAGATTATTATACACCAGATGCTCTCGCTTGATAGTGTGCTCTCAAATGTATAATTAAAATGTAATTTGGATTCAGAATTGAAGACAAAAAGCAGCAGGATATGAAAAGAATAGGCACAGACACACTAGGCCTGCATGCAATTTGTAAATCCTCTATCAATTCAGAACAGTGCAAAGAGCACGTCATCATAAACAGGAATATAAAGTATTTTATTCCATCAGCTAATGGAGATTTAAACAGAATGTAATTTGCTCTGTTAGCAGTTATAGACTCTGCTCTGTATCAGGTCACCATTAAACTGTTTCTATCACAGTAATTCACCAGCTCTGTGATTAAAGCTGCAGATGAACAGATTCAGGAGAAAACAGATTAAAATAAAGAGGAGTAGAGCTCACTGATTTCAACACTTCTTTGGAGGAACTCACATTTAACGCAGTCACTTCTTTATTTCCATGACTGTCGTCTGTCTGGGCTGTCAATGCAGCCTTCTTTATTTGACTCCCGTCAGCATTAATTAAGAGAGGACGACTTGCTGCTCTGCTGGGGTTTGACAACGCTCCGCACACGGCTGGACACGGATCAATGTTTAAGAAACTCAGCCGATCAAGTTGTGGTTCTTGCTTGATATAAAGTCTGTTCATGAAGGCGCTTGCTAAATGAAATACATTAAAAACTATTCTGCTCCTGCTTGTCTGCGATGGATTGTTGACACTTTCAATCGTAGAGTTATTGCTTTGAACCTTTGCCTTGTAAATCAGCATAAGGCCCAGATTTCAACATTGAGAATTCATGGTTCATTGATCTGCGTGTCCTGATGCTTATTGAGCAGTGTACAGTGAATTAGAGAATATATGTGTTGTGGTCTTTGAGACTATAAAGCTGCAGAGATCTTTGTGTGCTTGTCACTCCCACAAGGTGTTACTTTTTAAAGTTTGTATTGTGGGACTGACTTTACACAGGAGACTGAAGTGATTAGACCCCATCCTGATATTAATTAACATGTTTTGAAGACAGCAGATGACTATTTCCCCCTGGTGGTACAGTAGATGCTGATCGTGCTGTGAGGACCTCAGAGATTTCCTGAAAGTTACCAGAGATCTATCTATCTCAACCTTTTTAAAGCTGTGAATACATAACAAATGAATGTTGGGTTGTATTAAAGAGAAGACATGCACACATATGCAGAAATATGTTTGCATTTAATTGCCCATACCAGCTCTCATACACTGTGGGATTCACACACGCGAATCCAAGCTTCTCCTTATTTCATCTATCCATCCATCCATTAGCACCCCCCACAAAAAACCCAGAGGGACCCGGTCGAAAGCCTTCTCCAGGTCTACAAAGCACATGTAAACTGGTTGGTCAAACTCCCAGGACCCCTCCAGTAATCTTGCGAGGGTAAAGAGCTGGTCCACTGTTCCACGACCGGGACGGAATCCGCACTGTTCGTCCTGAATCTGAGGTTCGACAAGCGGTCGGAGCCTCCTCTCCAGCACCCTGGCATAAGCTTTTCCCGGGAGGCTGAGCAGTGTGATACCACGATAGTTCGAGCACACTCTCCGGTCCCCCTTCTTGAAGATGGGAACCACCACCCATGTCTGCCAGTCCATGGGCACTGTTCCCGACCCCCATGCGACACTGAAAAGGCGTGTCAACCAAGACAGCCCAACAATGTCCAGCGCTTTCAGCATCTCAGGGCGGATCTCATCCACCCCTGGCGCCTTGCCACCAAGGAGCTTTTTGACTACCTTAGCCACCTCTGCCAGGGATATGGGTGAATCCACCCCAAAGTCTTCCGGCGCTGCCCCCTCTCCGGGGGACATGTTGGCCGGGTTTAGGAGTTCCTCAAAGTGCTCTTTCCACCGCCCGACGATGTCCCCAGTCCGGGTCAGCAGTTCCCCCCCCCTGCTGAGAACAGCCTGGGGTAGACCCTGCTTTCCCTTCCTGAGCCGTCGGATGGTTTGCCAGAACTTCCTTGAGGCCAACCGAAAGTCCTTCTCCATGGCCTCCCTGAACTCCTCCCATGCCCGAGTTTTAGCCTCCGCGACCATCGCCGCTGCAGCCCTTCTGGCCCGCCGGTACCCGTCAGCTGCTTCAGGAGACCCCTGGGCCAGCCAGGCCCGAAAGGCCTCCTTCTTCAGTTTGACGGCTTCTCTCACCCCCGGTTTCCACCACCGGGTTCTCGGGTTGCCGCCACGACAGGCACCGATGACCTTCCAGCCACAGCCCCGAGCAGCCGCGTCCACAATAGAGGCTTTGAACAAGGTCCACTCGGATTCCATGTCCCCAGCCTCCCTCGGGATTTGTGAGAAGTTCTTCCGGAGGTGGGAGTTATTTCATCTGACAGATAAATGAAGCGCGGCTTCCACAAGACACTCAATTTCACTTTAAATGGAGTGTGTGAAGTCTGTGTGTGCGTGCGTGTGTGTGTGTGTGTGCGTGTGTGTGTGTGTGTGCGTGCGTGTGTGTGCTTTGGGGAGTTTAAAAAACGCCTCGACTTTCATTCATCTCCTCTTCCCAGTTCATTTATGTAGGACTCTGAGAAGAGCGGGAGATTATAGAGAGATTGACTAGATTAGGAGTAGCAGGGAAGATCAGGAGGAGAAGGAGTCTATGGGATGGGAGGAGATAATGGGGGAGGAGGGGAGAGATGAAAACGGGATGAAACGAGGAGGAGGAGGACAAGAGCCGGCCATTAAGCAACCATAGATGGGGAGTGCTATGGTGTCCTTGGGCCTCAGGTCAATAAAGCCATTACATTATAGTGAAACACATACACACACACACACACACTGTCTCTGGACAGTCTTGACAGTGTGTGTGTGTGTGTGTGTGTGTGTGTGTGTGTGTGTGTGTCTGTGTGAGAGAGAAGTGCATGGGAGACAAATGACTGACATTGCGTGAACAGTCTGCTAGAGAGAAATTTGTCATCATGTGAACGCAAGCTCTACCTCTGAAACGCAACTACACCCACACACACACACACACACACACACACACACACACACACACACTAACCCTCAGGGCTTCAGTTCCCAATACGCTCACATCAAAGCATGTATGCTTTCTTTCTACATTCTGTCATTTCTCTTCTTCTGCTCTGTATGTCTTTGATAAGGATAACATTCGATTAGCTGTCGCTGCGTTTTCATATCGTCCAAGACACCACACCCGAGCTGTGTCTAAAAAACATGTTCTGGACAATGACATGATGGAACAGATGAACTACAGTCTTCTGATGTTAGAAGTTGGACTAGAGTGGAACGCAAATATTTTATAGCATTTTAAGTCAAATATCTGAGCATATCTGGCATAAGCAGCCAGCAGACTAATGGCTGGGATACGCATGTCGAGTCATACAATGGGAAACCGAGATGAGATCTTGTGATGCACACGCCGTGGGTCTGCTTGTATGCAATAGGACTGCACAGTAAAAGGATTTATCTGCCTCAATGATGTCTCAGCCTGTCACCTGAAGCTCTTAATCAAACCAGCTCACTCGCTGTTTTCTTTGAATCCTACTTTAAAACTGCTTTTCTGACCAAAACAACAACAACCACGTCCGTATTAGCTGCATCGACCAGTTTTGATTGATTTCTATTGCTCTGTTTTTTTATAGCATTTACCTATTTTGTGCATTGGCTCCATGGGTTAAGGAAGTAACTTGAGTTATTGAGTGAGGGAAAAAAATATGCGAACCCTCATAGATGAATCCATGTAAAGTCTGAAAAAGAAGATCACCAAAGACAGAAAAAAGGATTGTTTAACAGGGATGTTGGAAAAGATCAGGTCTTCGTGGAAAGTTTATCAAACCCGCAGCTGTGGTAGGAAATGCCCAGATTTCGTTGGCAGTGACTTAAAACGGCAAATACAGCTCTGATAAAGTAGCAATAAAATATATTTGCATATTGTTTTGAAAGTATTTTCTCTTAATTATGCGCAATACATTTAATAGTATTCAGAATTTCATTATTTGCAAAATACATTTGGATAACAGTACATTTCTCTTTGGTGTAGCATTCAGCATTCATATTGTTAGTGTGCAAAACTATTTTTTCAATTGGTTGAATAATAATTACGCATGACAAAATAGGGTTAGAAGTATAGATAAAGTTTAAACAGCAAAAGCAATTTGGCAAAGATCAAATAAAATCTGGAATTTGAGTGCTCTTGTTTGTATTAAATTGCTTATTCTGCTTGAAAGAATAAACTGATTTTAAAACCCTGATCATGCAGCTGTGAGCTGGAACTGAACAGAGCTTCGTGAGTGATGTCACCTCAGGACCATTGCACAAATAGATGGTAAAGACGTTAAGGACGTTTCACGGCACACACACAAACACCTTCCTCTACCTAAAATAATCATACCAGAAAACTTATTTTACTTTGGTTTTGCTGCAGGTTTCCTGTCCTGTACGTGTGTGTATTTGCATAAATCTGTAAAGCCTCAGTGCTGTCTCACTTCTTAGACCTATTTATTTTTCTCTTTTGTCAGTCACTGTGTGTCCTAGTGTGTGAGTGTGTGTGTGTGTGTGTATGTGTGTGTGTGTGTGTATGTGTGTGTGTGTGTGTGTATGTGTGTGTGTGTGTGTGTATGTGTGTGTGTGTGCGCTTGAACGGGGAAGTGGCAGAGGTATGTGTATCGGGTTTTCATGCATTTGATGTGTTTGTATGTGCCTGTCAGTATTCTTGTGCTTTCTTTAATGATCAGTGATCTGCATGAGGGTCTACGCAGTGTGTATCTGTAAGTGTGTGTGTGAGTGAGCCCCCATCGTGCAATAATGAGACTTGGCTAGACACAGCTTTGGGAAGGTTACGCCAAATTTAGGCATTGAGGAAGAAGGGAAGGTGTGACTTGTGTGAACGTGGGCCTCTCTCTAATGAAACCTGCTTTCGATTATTAGGCAAATATCCTCCTGTAGAGGAGGAGAAAAGAGACAATGGTGGAGAGGGCACATAGAAGGAGAGGTGAGGGGGAGAGGCGCTGTTACGTGAATCTGAAGACTCAAAACCTGACACAGATGTCAGACTCATTTGAATGCGTTAATCAAAGGTGCACTGGCAGTTTTCCAGCCCTTCTGGCCTTCCCTGTCTCCTAAAATTATGCTCACAAATATTCAGCTTTAGTTAAATTGACGTTTTGTAAGAAATGTGATGCCACCTGATATTGAACATATATCATGGCGTCTTAAACATGACTAATGTTATACAGGACATGTGTGACTGTCATGTTAGGGAGAGATTGTGGTCTCTTCTTCAACATACAAGGTGGTCCCGTAGAATTCAACACCTGGTTAACGTTACATTTGACGTAAGTTATGTAATTTAGGTTTGGTTAAAACAAATCAACGTTGAGTTTAAGTTTCACACGGGAAAGTGGTGCTGCCTCTGTACGGTCCGAGACTCACGGGGTAACGGAGGAAATATTGACGATATATTGACGTTGACAATATTTCACCACAATCTTTCCCTACCTTCAACCAAATGACACTTGGCAAAAGGTCAATCATTAAGACTATCTTTATAGTGTATTTTTGTGTATTCTTTTCGTATATATGTTTTTGTTAGCCAGCATTTACATGTCTACCCAAAGCAGATTTGTTGTGTGCAAATGTATTTGTAGATAGGGTTATTGCATTTTGGACCGTCACAAACCTGTTTCGAGGCCTTTTATCTCTTCACCCATTGAATGATTTATGAACTAATTCTATGACTCATACACCTCCTCATCCTTGACCTTAGCGCAAACAGGCCGGTCAGGCCGGCCACCATCCCATCTTTTTGTATTTGCCCGATTTAATTCCTCTTGTGGAGGGGGAGCCTTAAAGTACTGTGGTGTTGAACCTCCAGCTCTTACTGACCACAACTAAAAAAAACTGCATGAATCAGGAAGGGGATGTAAATCAGCTGTTGAGTGCAGTTGATCTTCTGTTTAGCTTCCGTTTTTACTTACAGTTAACTCTTTTAGTTATATAGTCATCTTAAAGTCTTCTCAATGTCTCTGCTTAACACGGTTCACCTTCAAAGTTTCTTTGCAGTACAACTGGAATTTGTAAATGATGTAATTATTTGCAACTCAAGGATACATTTAATGATGTTGAGTATTACCACAAAGATTAAGCAACATATTGCCAATGCATGGGCTTAAAAAACACAGAAGCTTTCCTCACAAGACAAAGAGGTATGCTTACCCCTGTGGAAACCTTTTTGATTTACAGGAGAAAAGCCACATTCCTCAGACTGTAAAATATGGACAAACATCTCTGTGATCTCACTCAGAGGTTTCTGAAGAGCTGTTTTGAAGCTCAAATTGTGCAGCTCCGGCCAATAGAAACCAAAACCATTTTTGTACCAGGCTGTAAGCATGTTTATTTCTGTAAAGTTAGGCATTTTGACATGAGGTGCTGTAGTGGCTCTCTTTTACAGCCAGCCTCAAGTGGCCAGTTTTTGGCACTCATCGGCGGAGTTTGGCACTTTCATGGTGTCCATGTTTTACATTATAGCTTATTATTTAGTTGAACTATGTAAAGTAAAAAGTAATGGTAAAAGTAACTACGTAAAAAGTAAATATGTGCCATCATTTGCAATGGCCAGCTGAGTTTTTTTTAAAACTTTTAGTTAAAAAGACCACGGACAATGTTTTATTTTGAAGTTAACAGAATGTTACCCTATTAGTCGCTACATTCACAAATGAATTGTCTCATTTGATTGTTTCAAGATTTGTCTTGGACCAAGTATATTCTATGCTCATTTTGAAATAATGAAACAGATTTTTGACAAATCCTGAGATGCAACAAAGTGTATTGAAATCAAGAGGAAATGATGCAGCACGCTGGACATAAACGTTCTCTAGCTTTAAGGGAAAATAAGCCCGTCAGACTGAATACAAGTCTTGTTATGATTGATATTTTTTACAGTGTGCCCCCTCCTTCCTCTCCTCTAGTTATTATTCAATCCAAGTCCGCCAGGCTCTTACTCTGTGCAGTGGAGTGCCAATTATTATGGTAATGACTGAAACAGATATCAGATGGGTTTCCCTGGAATAAGCTTTTCAGATTTCAGTGTGTGTGTGTGTGTGTGTGTGTGTGTGTGTCTGTGTGTGTGTGTTCATTTCCACAAGTGTATGTCTGTGGGAAAAAAGAGAGCTGGAATCAAAAGGGAGAGTTTCTCCATGTGCAGAATTGAGTTTTCTAACCTTCAGTAGCTGAATTAAACCTTTATGGGGCGAAATCCAGTGCAAACGGCTAGGCTTTGCTCAACAAAAACACTTTCCTCTGAACACTTTTGACATAAATCAGGATCCTAAAAGAAGCTGGTGTCGGTGACAGGAATTGGACACAAGAGAGACATGTGATGACAGTCCTGTTTCCAAGGTCATTGCTCCATCTTCGTCCTATGTGTCATCCCCTCAGCCTCTCGGATGGATTCATGTGTTACCTGTGATCCTCACGGCATCCTATAATGTGTTTCATCAAATGTGTTGGAAATGCTGAGGGATGACATTGAAGTGCAGGTCCACTGAGGGGGCTGACAGAGAGGTTGTGGCGTGGACATCCTGTCCTATATTTAGTCGGGAGGCAGGAAAAAAGATTCAATGAAGGTAGCAACGAGAGTAGCACAATGGCTTAAAGCTTTGAAAACCCAATTGGTGTGAACACACTACACAATACACTACAGCTGTTGCCATCTTTGTTGCGTTTCCATGGTTGCAGGTGTGATTTTGTGTTGATCGTGAAGCTATTGGAAAAGGTACCATTAATGTAATCGTAGTATTCATGTCACTCTGCCCTGCAGGAACACAACAGACTGACTCCTCAGTGAATCTAATTGTCTTTCCAAAACTCTGCGTGTTTCTCCTGCCGCTATCATCCACAACCTGGATTTACTCACTTGTTTACTGTCTGGCCGACCACTGACACATGTTATTATACAGCTAGTGATTTGTAAGATAAATAACAGAACATTAAATGTATGTTGTTATAATTTATTTAAATGTTTTACTTTTTCAGAGAGTATGAAGTAAAAAATCCATTTATATTTAACATGAACAAGAGTAAGGTTAAGGTCTAAAATGTGGACAATTTAATACCTCCTTCATTGTAAAAACCAAAAGCCTGGGGCTGGAATAATTCCTCTATTCCTCCAACATTATACTGACGGAGACACAACATTATTACAGGCAAGATGACTAATTAGGAGCTACAAATGTGTGGTTGCACAGATGCAGGCAAATAAGACTTTGCCTTTGTCCGTCTTTCACAAAATTAGTCTTGTTTTTATAATTTTTTTATATTTTTTGTCACAGTTTTTGTGCCAAATGAACACTGGCCCTTCGTCTCATGTCCACAACAGTTTTGGGAGCTTTAATGTACTGTACGTGTATTGCTTGTTCTGTTTGACTTCATTCTCACGTCATAAATATATGACAGTACACACATCAACTCCTTCCTCCAAGAAAGATGGATGTGATTGTAACAGTGTGACTGACAGTGACAGACACACTGTGGGTGTTGAAAGATGTAGTTTACTCAGAAGATAATGATGACAGGTAGGCGCTGCGCAAACACAGTTCCCACACTCACACAGCCGCAGACATTTTGTTTAATTTTCCTCCAAAATGTCTTGTTATGTCCAAAAAGATAACATTCTTTAATCATCTTGTCCAGTTGAAATCAGACAAATATTATTTGAATCAGATGAAGGGAGATGCTGAGGTTTACTGATTTCAAGGCCCTTTGTTTATTTTCAACTAATCTTAAGGCTTTACCTTAGTTTACCCTCAAATTCACAAACACATTGCACTTCAAGGATGAGAACTCTGCAGGGAGAATGCTGCCAAAATATATTTTTAGTAGAAGAATATAATGCCTGAGTGATGCCATCCAATAATATTCTACTGAGTGAATTCAATAATGTAAGCCGAATATGATTAAGGCTGACAGCTGTTGCAACTCTTACACCGAAAGAAGCAATGCAGTATTTCCATGATGAGTTCATTATGCTTCCTTTCTACACTCAATAGGCCACTTTACATTCATAAGTCATGTGTAATTGTCAGTTGTAATAAGCCAAAGCATTTGTTGTCCTTCTATTAATATCCAACACAGTCGGAGACATGGTTAAAAAGCAGCTTCCCTCAGATAATCACAGCTGTGATGTTCAAAGAATTACTTGACTTATTTTGTGTTTTACTTTAACATGCATCATTTATTTACACAGATGAAGAAGATCCAGTACATTAATATAACACAGGGAACATGAAAGACAATGAATCCTCTATGGACTTCATTCTCCAGAGTTAGTACAGAGACAAAAAAGAGATGTTTTATTGTCAGTATTTACGATGACAACACATTATGGAGGACAATAAAGTCAATATGTTTTATATAGCCCAATATCACAAATACAGAGTACAGAGTATAGATATTGAAAAACAGCTCCCTGAACAAAGCATAAAACCTTTTTAATATGATAAAAAATACTTAATACAAAAGAGAATAAAGCAGCCACACAGAACATAAAAAACATACAATGTGATATTAGCCATTAAAAATGAACATTACTCCCTCATATCCCAAAAAGATCACTCGCAATATGATGAACGCAACAGTAAAAATTAGAACCATAAAAAGAGACAGATTGATCCTTTACTCGACAGAGCTGAAGCTTACCAGCAGGCTTTGTGCAATCATGCAGATTGATAACAAATTCTATTCTTTTTTTTACTTTTCATAAAATACCATGTCATCTAATGTATTTTCGTGTACATTATGTTCACCTGAAAAGAAAGAACAATATAGTTGTACCTGCCGCCCCGCTGCTCCTTCTATCATCCAAACATATTGGGAGCTTTGCTCTTATACAGAACGTATATTTTTAATTGAACTCAACATCTCAAGGCGTCCAAACATCCAAAACACGTCATAGTAATTCACAAGGAGACAAACATAAAAGAGACATTATCTCTTCAAGCATTCAAAAGTCTATTCAGTGTAAACAATTAGCTCGTCCCCTGAGAGATACTGCAGGTTTAAGATATAAGTTCAAAGGTGATTTCTTCTTTTTCATCGTTTGAGATAAAACCTCAAGGCAAACGTTATAACTGCAGATGTAAGTGTACATAAGGAGGAGGACGAGGAGGAGGAGGGTATGCTGCTCCATTGGGTTACCTTGTAGTTTTGTACAAAGAAACATAATTGTGGTGTTGTGAAAGAGGACATAGCCCATACAAAGAGGACTGTGTTCTGTTTAAATCTGTTGAAGGATTTAATCAATAAAAGGTGTGATGGAAAATGTCCACTGGGCTAGTACCACTGTGACTTATGCTTGTGTGCCTTACTCACGAACAAGACCATATATCAGCTTAGATAAGAGGAAGGGGCAAATACTATGTGTTAGTTAGTGGGCTTTATGGGTGCGCAAACATTCACCTACATCACATCGCAAGTCTATTAAAAAGAAAACATCAAGAAAATAATTTCTGTCCTGATAAGGGATCTGACTGCAACATCGTGCATTTTAAATACATTTCTGTCAGTTAGCCAGGCATCACTATTATGATTTTCAACACTAAATATAAAGTAGAAAATTGTCTTGTCTCAGGAAAAAGCCATCGCCAATCCAGCTCCTTGGGCAAGAACATGAGCTTCAATCTTACTCCGGTTTGATTTAAAGTGCCAAATGAAGTATAGAGCGCCATGCTATGATCATCTATGATCATCGTTTGGAGTGCTTTCTGCTTCCCTTTAGTAGATAATGATGTTGTAAGGATCTTGTGTTCGCATGCGGTTTACACACTTATGGACTATTTTGCAGGCGCAGATGGAGGATGGCAGTCTTAAAAATGCATTTGCAACTGCACCTTCTGAAATGTTCTGTTTCGGTGGCTCTCACTAATTAAACGACACATTTGTCACAGTTTATTTGGCCTCTCTGATGATGTACTGAAGCAGCTGATGAGCACAGGAACAAAGGCTTGGAGTGAAGCATTGGCTTCCTGGGACATGCTTGACACATGGGAGAACGTAATCCTGCACTAGATTAAAGCCTTTTTTTCTGTTTTGCTGCTCTTTTTGACCCTTTGGTTATCCCTCTTTCATGAGACACATTTACAAACTTCAAAATAGAGTCAAATGTTGTTGTCCATTCTGTCAGAGTAAAGGTATCTTTTCCGATGTAATTTATAAGGATATTCTGCAAATACAAACCTCTGCGTATGAAAATGTAGCTTTGCTTTGACATTTCGGTCCCATCATTTTACCACAAACATGGTATTAATGCAAGTTGTAATTATCAAACACTTAGTCAACATGTTTTTTATTAGCTGACACCTGTGCTCAGAATAATAGTACAGCAGTAATGTTGCTTCACAGAGGTAATTACCGCAACATTGAGAGGAACCTCTGCACACAAAAATGGGACACCGATGTCACATTTTAATGTCA
Organism: Cyclopterus lumpus; assembly: GCF_009769545.1. NCBI lineage: Eukaryota > Metazoa > Chordata > Actinopteri > Perciformes > Cyclopteridae > Cyclopterus > Cyclopterus lumpus. The sequence goes on from NC_046986.1 coordinate 14,137,986, forward strand.
ACAGAACAGCTTCCTGCACTCAATCTCCACATAAACTGCACTGGAATTGCATTAACGTCACCTCAAATCCTCTAACTGTGATTGATTAGGAGGAATACACCGGCAGACAAATAAAAAGACACGGAAAATGCAAAGAAGCAGCGTCCAAAATACCAATTTTTACCTCCTAAAGTGTGTCAAATTGTGTCTCACATTACTCTAACCTAATTCATTATCTTTCCTGACAAACTAAAGCGTGTTCGACAAGTACATGTCGTTTTCACAAAGGCCACTCCATTGCTCTGCATTATGGCAACAGAAAGCTGTTCCTCTCCTCCTCTCACGGTCAACAGCATCAACAGATGCCTTCTCCAGGTTTTCTTGATGCTGCAGTGATGAACCGAAAAGACGGATGTGAATGAAAAATACATTTTTCATAGAAATAAACTCTCTTTCACCTTCACCCTCTCTTGTGTATTCAATCTCTCATTGTCATTGAGTATGGATGTGTGTACGACCTGCTCTCTACAATGTTGGTTTTGCTATGATTGAGACAAGTGTTAAGTGGTGTGTTTTCAAGTGGCTGCATACTGGGAATTTAATCCCCTAAATGTCGGCAGTTAATCAGATCATTAATGCAAGTATTTGTAGAGCAGTTTAAACCTCAATGCACCATGTTGCTGTTTCTGTGTGTGTGTGTGTGTGTGTGTGTGTGTGTGTGTGTGTGTGTGTGTGTGTGTATGTGTATGTGGGTATGCAATATCGAATCTATCCTGTAAAGCTAGGGAGTCTTTTCAGATTTTATATTTGTTAGTTAAATTAATTGGGAGAATAAAAAACACACTTCTTCCACTCTGCACCACAAAATATTGATAAATATATGTAAAATATGTTCAAACCCTTCTGGTTTTGTGTTATGATGTTGATTAACAATCAGAGAAGTGTCACAGTGGAGTGGACCTTTGACTTTTTGGATGTTAAATCATTTTCAGTCCTGTTTTACGAAAGATTACGTTCCCCTACAACGGAATTGTATTGTTAAATTTCAAAGTAAATGTATTTTGTTGTGGTTTACTTTTTCTCTTAATGTTTCACAACTAAGTTTCAAATGAGTCCACAGAACTGTTTATCGGGGGCAAGAGAGATTACGGTTTGTTTCCCGTGAACCAAGTACTTTTGTTGCCTAATCCTAACAGAGTAGTTTTATTTTTGTTTTTTAATCTATAAATGTACAACCAGTTTAATTTACAGTTGCATTTACCTTGAAACATCATAGGGAATGCAGTTTAGTGGTATAGGCAATTGTGTATAAGACAGGGTTGGGAGTTTTGTCATAATGAGAGTATGAATTCTTGAGTAAAAAACTTGTTTTGTGAGGTCACAGTGGCCTTTGACCTTTCTCCGCCAAATTCTAGGTTGGCCTGAAAAAGAACGTTTAGGATGTCTTAAAGAAAAGATCGATGTGAAGAATGGTGCTGGTTAATATGAACACAGGAAATTGTACGTGTTACGTGTGAAAGTTATTTCATGCAGTTATGCAAACCGGACCAGAAATTGTTATAATTTTTAAAAAATCAATTCAAGTGCATGTTTTGGGATTTTCTATATTTAAAATCAAACCTTATAAAAAACTCCTCATCATGAATATATGATATATAATATATAACACACTTGTTTCTTTCCACCTCAACTACTCTTATTCTACATACTCATCTTGATTCCTCTCTGTTGCTTCTTGACATGTTGTCGTCTCCCCCATATTTTTTATTCCTATCAATGTTTGTATTTTGTGTTGAATCAGCTGCAATGACCCAATTTCTCCACAGAGTTCAGTACATTTATATCTAATCTTTGGTATCCTTGATTACATCCTACTACATTCAGTCCTCTGCACGAGTTTGGAGGAATGCAAAATATCTTCCGACAACCCTGAACTGGGTCTTGCACGGGGAGGCAGATTTGCCCCGGTTTCATAACCAAGTAATGACAAGCTCACCAGAGCGCCTGCGATGCATGACTCATAAAGATATAATTTTTGAAATGCTAATGACGATTATACACAGAGCGGAAGAGAAAGATGGAGAAAGAGTGAGATGGAGACAGTAATACAGAAGGAAGAGATTCTCCATATCTCGTTAGGTCTTTTGCCGGAGTTGACAGTCACAGCTTCCCTCTGAACGTAAAAGATAGTTTTTAAATAATCTCTCTTTAACGGCTTTAGTATTTCATGACTTTGGGATGAGTCAGAGATAGAAAGAGAGAAAGAGAAAGTCAGAGTTTAGCCTGCAGCACTGTGGGATCGCTCTTCTTACTTTTTTCTCCATCAGTCTCTCTCCCCTTCGTGCAGTGAAACAAGGCTAAACAAGGTTAAAGAGAAGGTCAAACACACATGGACACAGTTAATCTTCCCTCTGTCATTCCAGTGACATGAGACAGTGCTCTTCCAAGAGAGCCTCAAATATCTTTGTTAGTAGAGTATATTGTATCTTCTGCATCACTGGCTAATATCCACTGGATGTGGACAGATGTTTTACCTGAACATTCTTTATGGGGATGATGCAAAGGCAGATAGCAGATGTGCAGAACCGGGATTTATTTGTGTAAGTGTGCTATCATTCCACTTATCTTTTTTTCTGCCATTTACCCTGCATCTCCTCCTCCCCATACACCTCCATCATCTTTGCCTATTTTTGACCCCCATCATAATTTACCACATCCCCTCCCTCCCCTTATTCTCCTTCTTCTCTCTGTGCCACTCTGCTTCTGTCTTTCCCATCCTCTGCCGTGTTGAGCTAGTGAAGGTCATTTTAGTATTAGAGACGGGGGGGAGGGGATGATGCAGCTATATGCAACTGCTGCTCTGGATAACTGCAGGAAGACAGATAGATGGATGATAAGAGCGGCAGCGTGAAAGCAGAGAAAAGACACAGGGTGAGACAGCATTTCCTGCGACCTTTGTCTGCATCCTGATGAGGACACAACGTGCGCGCACGCCTGCCGCCCACTTAAAACTCTGCCTTTATTTGCACCACAGCCTGCTGCCTTCATCGATTTTCATTAGTGGTCCATCATGATGGTCACCCCTTCGAATTACCTCAGCGCCAATGACTGCGTCGTTATTTGCATTTTGAAGTAAGTATAAAAAACTGTGCCCTTGTAACCCCAAGCTGATTGTTCGCCTCCGCCCAACAGAGATCATGGTTTCAAGTGAAAATTTGTTTTTGAATACAAAATAATAAAGCATAAATCTAACCTATGATGCATGTCCAAGTAGACTATGTTTTCTTGAGTAAGTATCCAAACAGGGATTAAGGTAAAAAAGAAATGACCTACTGTGTTGTATTGGTGGTTTACTAGCTCTAAGAAGTGTATACTACATGGATCACAACTTGTGGGGATGTTCATATATCTAAACACACAATTACAATTCAATTCAGATTATTTTCTATAGCCCAATATCACAAATTTGCCTCAGAGGGCTTTACAATCTGTACACATACGACATCCCTGTCCCTGTGTTATCACTATAAACTGCACATGTGCGATGCTAGAATGGAAAGCCTAATAGAATAACTAAGGATGGCAGTCTTTAGTAAAGGTTTTTTTTCTTCTTCTTGGTGGTGTTGGATTGATTATTGCCTCAATAACAGGTGAGGACTGTGACCATAATGCATTTTTTGATTGATCTTTTTCCATTCATGATCAACTCAGGCATACTGAAAAATCCATACAACCCTAGATTTCTTCTATCTGACCCATGTTATTTGTAAAATATGATGCTGCTGTAGGGGTAAAATATGTGGAAAAGAAATACACATCCAAATGGAAGAAATCTGCTAGCTATCGTGTCGAGGGAGACCAATAGGCTGCTGCAGGAAGCAACATTCAGAGCTTTATTTAGGCTTACATCAGAGCCAGCTCTATGAATACATTTTCAGTATAGCATGTTTGACAGGCGCTTGTGGGATTGCATGCAAAAAAGGTTTTTACCCTCTCAGATGAACAGTAAAAAGCCCACAATGTCAGTCCCCCTGCTGTGTCATTGTCAGACGTACAGTTTGTTGCTATCTCTCCCTAGTCCCTACGCCCACAGACGGTGAAAACTCAGTTGTTACTGGGTTTAAACTGGCTCGGTATTTTGCAACCACCTGAACCGCTCCTTGCCTTCGTGGAAAGTCTATGAAAAGAGATGAAGTTGAAAGAGTTCTGCAGCAAAGCCGAGCCTAACCCCGATCCCTGCTGCTCAAACCGACGCACTGAATCAACATGAGTGGAGGCGGCTAATAATCCATGGCATTAAATGAATGGGAGTCATTTCCCCTTGTGGCTGTTCTAACTTGACAGTATAATACAGATTAGTGACACTAGTGAGATATCGTGTGGAAGAGTATAGGTGCATGTTTTTGCATGCAGGGTTAGGCTTAAGATGTATCTATGCCTTATGAATATTACTTGGTTCCTCCCAAGGCCCCCAGCTAAAAAACAGGCAGTATGCTTTGCCTGTTCTAGGGCGACTCTGGCATTTACTCACTAATGAAAACAATTATGGGAAATATGTTAATCTGCCCGGCTGTGGTTGACTGAAACAAACTGTGCTCTTTCAAAAAGGCCAGATGCTCCTGTGAGTAATCACCTATGGCAACTGAATCCATTTAACCATTATAGCTCAGCATTTGACCCGTGCATGTGATGTACTTCCTACACTGTGCAGCAGCACAGAGAATAATAATTGGATTTTTTTTGCCATTGGGTCACAGAGTTGAGATTATTCATTCGAGTCTCCAAAACAGCGTTACTAATCACACATTTGCAGGTAACAACCAAAGGGGGAAATGTATCATTAGTCCCAAAGCTTGTGAGGACATCATTACCAAGTAGGAATGACTTACCGGTTACAAATGCTGAAAATCATAAGTTATACATGTGAACTCATCCACGGATCCTGTATGGCGGCTGGATCTCGGCTGAAAATGGCTGCGAGGGAAATGGCTGGTATATACAGACCTAGTATGACTAATCATGGAAGGATACATAGCCATTACATGTACTATTTGGCAGGAATGCATGCAACACGGATGTCATGCTCATCTATATGAGAACAATATGTTTTTGCACTTCACAGCATGTAGAAAACGCTGATAACTAATCTCCTCATGAAAGAAGAAGTAAATTAGGTAAAACACACACACAACGCGACCCACTCTCGGTGCTGTCAGTGATTAAAAAGCAGCTCATGAAGAAAGCAATTAATAAAAGGAAAAGCTTCTTCCTTTTTTTGCATGTTAACACAAATTAATTAAACATTTTCAAATAATCTAAATAAAATACAAGAAAATTAAAATACACTAAGAGAAGAAACCAATTGTCAACAAACTTCACATTCCTTCTCCATGCATGGAGGGATGATGATCTTTAGACTGCAATGGAACATTTCCGCGGGGATCTTCCTGGCGTCCACTGACTCCAGTCGGCTAAATTTGCTTTCATTACATCTTTCTATTATATTTGAGGGAGATGTCGCCCTAATAATTTGATGGAGTGGCTTCAGTAAAAAACAGACCAGGTCTTTGTTGTGAAAAGTAGAATTTTGTTTACTTGTTGATTTGCTGTGGAATATGTGTCTGTGCTGTGTAGGTTAACTTGAACTGTCTGTGTTTGTTTGTCATTGTTTTCCTTACTTTGATGGAAATCACCTGCTTCCACTTCAAAGACTCCTTCGAACCATTGCAACCACATACAGCATAGTGGACACAGTTTGAAAATAGACATAAATTACAGCGTATGATTTTTCAACGGCCACCTTCTAAAGAAGGTCCTTATCAACTTTCTTCACTTTCTCCCAGTTTAATCTATGAGTGCAGTATAATTTGAGTATGTTTTCCTGTTGAGAAATCTTTTCAGGGCTCTTTGTAAACAAATTGAAATGCCACCTTCAGTGTCACTGGTTCAAATGCGCCGATGACACGTCTCTGACAAGATAAGCGTCAGTGCGGTGAAAGATCCCTTGATTGGGACGAGCATTGGACTCTGCGTGTGTGTTCTTCAGTTTGGCTCAGAGGATAAAATGAGGTCAAAACCGGGACGCGGATGTATTTCTGTCCCTGGTCCTTCTTCTTGGGAGGGGGCATGTGGGTGGGTGACATGTTGCCAGGAGCAGAAGTGACAACCTTGTGGCTGAAATATGTCTGTGTGTGTGTAGGTGTGTGTCTGTGTGTGTGTGTGTGTGTGTGTGTGTGTATGTGTGTGTGCGTGTGTGTGTGTGTGTGTTTGATAGAGATAGACTGTATTTAGTCATGCTAAGGGGCAGGACAACGATACAAAAAGCAGAAGCAACAGTAAGTGACAGAGGAGGATGGGCAAACATGGAGGGAGAGATTAGTCATAATACAAGTGGAGAAGTAAACACTCACTTATGCAAAGGTCTCCACTAACATGCATTCTCTGTTCCTCTGTCATAGTAGACAGAGGAAAAATCTACGACCATCTCTGCGTTTGTGTGTGCGTTTGTGTGTGCGTGTGTGTGTGTGTGTGTGTGTGTGTGTTGGAATGAAAAAGACAGATCACAACCTCTCCTGTTTCTACTTTAGCACATAGCGACAAAACCAACAGCGGTTTGATTGAGGTCTCCTCGCTGACAGCGAGCGGCATGCCGCTGTTGTTCCTGTGACATTGTCTCCATCCCAAACACATCACAGCCCAGTTTATTCTCCTCTAAACTGCAGCAAACTGCTTTTGTACTTTGTGTATTGTTCTCCTGTTTTCAAACATTTTTGTTCAGTGCATATCTGGGTGTTCAAGATCTTGCTTGTTCAAGACCATACAAGATAAATAGGTCATATCATAAAAGGTAAACTGTCAGTTTTTAAGGGGATGTTTCTTTTTTACAGCTCATCTGAGCCTTATCGGGTTACTATAGCAACACATGTGGATGAAAATCAGAGAACAAAAACCTGATGAAGAAACACATTATGTAAAGATTATATTTCTCCATCATTAATTAATGTATTGACAAAAGTGCTGTGGCAGCAGGGTGTGGTTAGGCTCAGCTGCAGAGTGGGTGGAGCGGGGGTGTGGTTCAGGGAACAGTGCCGTGATATGTAATGAGCCTCAGCTGGGGTCAATTGGGTGTGTTTGTGTCTTCCATAAAAGAGCAGGAGTAGCTGGAGCACGAGGAAGGAGAGCGGGTAGCAGATGCCTGGAGCGTTCGGAAACGGAAACTGAAATTTTAGCGCCCTAAAAGATTGTGTGTGTTGCCCTCTTTTATGCCTGCCCGAGACTCAAATGTGTTACAAGTGCCAAATACAAATTGACATGTTCATCTGAAGGTCAATTGAAAGGTTTTAGCCAATGTTACCTTTAGTCGGGAACATGATAGGTGAAGTTCTTATGCATTGTTTCACAAAGTAAAACATTTATTATTTGGGAAAGTAATTAACTTAACATCAGACCCCTTCATATATGTAATTCATGTTTCCAAAGCCAAACCAATCAACTTTAATAGATCTGTAAGTAAGTATTATTTTGTCACAAAATTACAGCAATCTTCACAACAGCACATTTTATTATAGTTTTATTATAGTTATTTTAATCAATTTCTGGATAATGTAAGAAAAGTTCAATTTAAAAGAACACTTTAAATATGATTTTAAATATACAATGATAAGGAGTTTTCCTTATCATTGCATATTTAAAATCATATTTAAGATAAGATAAGTTAAGATATAGATTTAAAAAGCACAGAAAAAAAGGGAAGATGGCTCTTTTGATTATGTTGAGATTTTCCTGTTTGAAGACGCTGTGAATCTCCACTGCGGCTCCAAACATGAAAACAAGTCTTAACTTTTTCAGTTTCTTGTGAAAACTTTGTAAGGAAAACAGAACTACATCACAATACACACACATCCTCTCTCTTTCTAACACACACAAACACACACACACACACTAACACAGTCTCTGGGCATAAACTGAGTGTGTTGCCTGAAATGCCCTGAAGTTGTTATCTTAAAGTGGCATCCTGGAGCTTGAGGGTGGAAGGCTGTGTGACTTGTGGAACAGATTTAGAGAGTCCCCAAAGTGTGTAGTACTGAGCACACTCACAGCAGTCACAGAGTTGTACACACATGATTTCCTATACGACAATTCACGCACACGTTGGTACAGACATTAGCATCAACAGTCACACATCTTAAAACACACACACTGACACACACACACAGATGGCCGTAAGTCATAATTTTTTGCTTACTGTGACATAATTAAGAGATACTCAGGAGAGTTCTTTTTTAAATGTTTTATCATTGCTAACTTGTCATCTAATTCCTGGAGGGGAATATGCTTCCATAAGAGATAATAAATGTGTGAGGAATCACATCCCACACACAAACACACACACACACACACACACGCACACGCATTATGTGTAATCAATGCGGATTTTGCATTATTATAATGACCTATTTTGCCTTTATTTGATAAGAAGCATGGTTGCTGGCTGGAATCAAACCAGTGGAATTGTGAACACATGACATGAACCTTAAACCACTGGTCAACAGGTTGCCTGGATGTCATCAGCACACCTACCTATCCTTACCTCCATCTCAGTCCCCTATTTCTTATATTTATAGCTCTAACTTTCTGGAACCACCCATAAAACCCAGCGCAGTTGAACCTGAGGCTGCCACAATAATAGCCTCATGAGATGGAGCAGTAAGTGGAAGTGAAAAGCAGAGAGGAGAAATGTATGCACCTTTCTCTGCTGAAGTGGAAAACATTGACCCGACTCTAAATCATTGAAGAAAAGCACTTGGAGAAATACTCTCACAGAATTACAGCAGATTCTCTACAGAAACAATTCTTTTTACTTTAATATTCTGAGCTGATTTCCAGTGGTTCCTTTTACTTAAAAATGCAAAGAAGTCGGACACTTTCATCCAGAGGAAGTTAACTTTTTCATCAAAGACATAGAACAACTTAAAAAAACTAATTCTTATCTAATCTGGTTTTAGTTTGAGGAGAAGATTAGTAACTAGAGGAAAGTTGAATCAGGTTATACAGATTATTGCAGAACTGGATTAATTTAAATTCAACCTACCTTTGCTGAAATTGTGATTTATTCTCAAGAAAAGCCTCATTGCCCAGCACCAAGTGGTACACAGCACTAGTTCACCACCCTGACATTGGTAATACTGCACCTTGTCTCTGGGCACTATCACTCCACACAGGTCAAGCTGTCTTCAGCCTCAGCACTTACTTTCCCTTCATTAGGCCGGCTCTCTGTAAAGCTGTCCACAAGGATTTTACATAAATTCTAATTTGTTGCACTTTGAAGTCTGATTAATTCACAATTACTTGGGATAAAAAGGAGAGACGGGGGTGGAGAGGGCAGTGAGAATGAGTGTGTGTATGGAAAAGAGACGGCGAAATAAACAGTGTTGATTCAGTCCTCTGAATGTAGAGTAGGACATATTGGGGTTTGAAGGCTGATTGTGATGTCAGCTGGGGAGTCAGACAACTGATATTTTATCCAATTATATTTTAGCATTATATTGTACCTATTTTATGCCTAATAAATGACTGAGTTAGTAATACTGCAACTGAATAGTTATTATATCCAGTGTTGGTGGAGCACAATGAATTTAATAAAAGGCTGATATCTGCAGAAGAGGAGACGGGTAAAATAAAAGATGGGCTGGGTCATTGTGAAGAAGATTTACTGATTCACACAGACAGCTTTACTAGGCTGAACAGCAAGAGGCGAGCAGCTCAGACACAGGCCTTAGGATTGAGTGATGAGAACAGATATTTAAAGAGGTTCATCTTTGTAGCGATGAGACTGGAAGCTCACGCTGCACCCCATCAGATAGAGGTCGACCTTTGCAGTATGCGGCCAATCATATACAGGAGAATCGGGATTACTAGATTTGGAAGACACTTGGGTCCAAATTGATGGCGAAAATATGCATGTGTTGGTGTTTTACTGTGAGCAACATGTCAGTGTGCTCATACAGGGTGTTCATTTAAAGAGCAACTGAACACTGCGTCCCACTGGCCAGATCTCCTGTATGGTGCATGTTCTCACGATGTTTGCGTAGGTTTTCTCCTGGGTTATCCGGCTTCTTCCCTCAGTCCAAAGTTATGCATCTTAAGTTAAATCATGTCTCTTAATTGCCCGTTGGTGTAAATGTGAGCGTGCATGGTTTTCTGTCTCTATGTGTCAGCCCTGTGATCGCCTGGCGACCTTTCCAAGGTGTAGCCGCCATTTGCCCAATGTCAAACACGTGGATTTAATGGAAAGTTCAAGTTCAATTTTTTTATTGTTATTTAATATAATGTAGTACACTGCTCCAGTGCTACAGGAATAGTGTTAACTGAATGAATTCCCCTTGGTGCTCATGAGTCATGGAACTAACTCTCCTGCTGCAGTAAATCTTCTCACACTGTGGCCAGGAACACCATTTGTCCGTAAGTACTTTTCTTTAACTACTATTTGGCGCTGTAGCAGAAACATATATATTTTGTATTTTGCTGCAAATTGAGTATTTTGTTAGCAAGCATTCCCCTACATTTGAATCTGAATTTCTCTGTCCGCAGTTATCTTTTCATTGCAGATTTAGAGTGGTACAACTTTACTTAGTTAGCTTTGTTTTTACGGGATGCTAATTTACAGGAAATGTATTTAAAATGATGCACAATAGTCCAGAATACACAGTACCCAGAATTTAGCAGCCGTAAAAATGGGCCTTGTTTTGAATATTTCAGAGATCTAACAGGTTCAGTGAAAAAGCTGGTATTGTCATACAGCGTGAGAAACACACTTTTTTTTTTATTTGAAGAAACTTAAGGTGACATTAAAAAAGAATGCCCAACATAGTACAGTTGTAGTTTTCAGTCCTGGCACACGAGCGGCCTCATCTGACGGCCTCATGTCTCTTTGCGTCCCAGCACAGCATCGTAGATCTTCCCAGTAAGGCGGTGCTGGGTGCCGGTGAAGCCGGCGGCATCCAGCAGGGCAGCGTACTGAGCAGCCGTCCTCTCTCTGCCCTCCGTCTGTACCAGCATGTTCAGGGAGTAGAGCTGCACTGTCACCGGGCCACAGCCGTCCTCGTGGAGCAACGCCTCCACTAGCAACACAGCGCCTCCTGCAGGACGGACCAAAGGAACAGCGTTGTGTGTATGTCTGATCTTTCCTCTTCGTGTTTCTCTTCTCACTGACGGATCTGACAAAGCTAAGCTACGGCATTACTGTTCGGCAGAATTGACAAAGCTGACATCTTGACTTGTTGAGCACAGTTCTAATTAATACCAGTTAATTGCTGCATTGCATTGCAATAATGACTGGAACAGAGACATCATCGATGTTATTAGTAGCACCCACACGATCCTCAAAACTTAACTCTGCAATTGAAAATGTCTACTATCTGACAAACTACCTCATACGGCAGGTTGTACTCTCTTTCCAGTGGTCCCTACTTAATTTATTTCTTTGTTTTTCTTCCCTCCTCTTGTGTACGCACACACAGATGCACATTATTATGAGAACACATGAAAGGGTTTTCTGCCTCCTGATAACGCCCACTGCTTTTGTGTGTGCGTGTGTGTGTGTGTGTGTGTGTGTGTGTGTGCGTCTGTCTTTGATCAAAGTCACAAGGACAGATTTTTCCGGGATCAGCTGCATTGTTGGATACAATCTGCCATCTCATTTCAAGAGGGAAAAAAGTGCTCATCCCTCTCACTCTCAAAGACACACACAGAAAAACACACACACATACAAACAAACACACACACACACACACACACACAGACCTGGTTTGCAGGCTTTGTAGACGCTACTGAGTAGCTCTATGCAGCGCTCGTCTGTCCAGTCGTGGAGGATTCTGGCGAGGATGTAGAGGTCAGCCTCTGGCAGGGGGTCTTTAAAGAAGTCCCCTAAACAGACATACACCCACCCACCCACCCACCCACACACACACACACACACACACACACACACACACACACACACACACACACACACACACACACACACACACACACACACACACACACACACACACACACGTGCGCAATTTAAATGCACTGAATTCCTGAAACCCTGCTAATTGTTTCACATAATTATTCATTCGGTTGACAAGTCTTCCCGTAACATGACAATGATTCAGTTAATGGTTACATACTTAAATATAATGAATACAAATGGGAAATGTCTGTTGTAATCACATTATTTAAAAGTATATAACCATACAACGGACAAACAATAATAACATGAATGTGTATGCTTGTCCCTCATTCAATTACATGTCCTCGCTGCCCATTATAACTGTGTAAATGCAATATTTTAAGCTAATATGAAGGGCAGAAGTATGCGCTCCTAAAATACAACATTGTGACACAAAATCAGTACATTTCAGTTTTGGTGTCGTCCATGTTGCAGCTGTTCGATACCATTGTGGCTGTTCTCACAGTGGATTTTGGCTCTGGGTTTTCAAGATCGCAGGCTTCTGTGAACTTTTTATTTGAAATCAGCTGCTTCGTGAGCCAACACAACAAAACGTGAGGTATAAATTGACACAATACTTTCAGTCCAATAGCAAGAGTTCAGCGGGCGCATGGAAGCACACAGGTGACGGTATCAACATCGTCTTTAACGTCTTTATCTGCTTTTATTTTCCGAACACTTGATTGTATATATTAACTGAATGCTGCACACACATGGAACTGAAATGCTGAAAGTATTTTTCTCACACTGTCGCAGTGTGAAATTTGAAGAAACACCAACTTGACTTCACTTGAAGGAAAATATATCTTCAAAAGATGTCTTCCGTCTTTTCTCTATGCTTTTAGAAGTAAACAAGACTGATGGTGGCAGGCAGACTGTCACCATGCCCAAACCTCAAATCTCAAAGTATACACTGGATTCAGCTGGGATTCAAACGTCACTCCTTAGATCTGCACTTCTTCTTCTCTTCAGCTCTTATTCCTTCTTGATATATCCAATAGCACTTTTATAGAGGCCCTTTACCCATCGCTGAATTATTGCTATTGTGTTGGAATTGCTATTGTCATTTAACATATTAGTAAACTTTGTGTAAATAAGAAATCTGCAATTTCTTAAGTGACGTCATGTGTGTTTGTGTGTGTGTGTGTTTAAAGCATCGCACTTGAACTGTCTGTGTATGACTATGAATGTCAAGGGAGTCCGACCACTTGCATCGGCGTTACCTTCGTGGAAGCTTATCCTCTCGTCGGCCCCAGTGACAAAATGTTCCCTCGACGTATGCACCACCTTGGGGAGGTCAAAGATCGTCACAGTGCATTCTGGGTAGGCTGACGTGCACTGCTTGGCTAATGCTCCACTACAGCCTGGAGAGAGAAAGAGAGAGTTCAATTTAGTTGAATGAATACACACAACCTTCATTAACAAGGTAGTGCATCAATCACTCACACACACCGTGCACACAAGTACACACACGACACACGGAGTCACTCGAGTGGAACAAATGCTTTCAGGTATGTATGAATATCTATTTGCATGATTTGTATTCAGATGTATGTGGCGGCTGAGGGAATATGGTTCATCTTACATTCATGCCAATGAAGCAGAATGAATTGAATTGTGTAGAGTGAATGAGAGCCAGATGCTTTATACAGAAACAGGGAATCTAATCTGGGGAAAAGCAGTCACAGACACATGCCATTTTTTTTGTTCTGCTCTGGCTTAACCTGATTTGGCATGCTTTTGTTTATAAACATTTACATTTTAATGCATTTGAAATTCCTTGATGCTATGCCTCCACATGGCCGTGTCTATTATGTTATCGTCTGTCCATCCCATTCTCGGGAACGCGGTATCTCAGGAACGCCTTGAGGGACTTTCTTTGAATTTGGCACAAACGGCCACTGAAGGATGAACTGATCCACATTTGGTTCTCAAAGGTCAAGGTCGCTGTGACCTCACAAAACATGCCACCATAAGACTTTTCTTTTCTTTTTTTAATGTCTTTAACAAGTCATTGGATGGGGAGACTTAGTGATGGAGCAGGGTCGTTCTTCAATCAGAGGATCGGCGGTTCAATCCCCGGCTCCGCTAGTCCATGTCAATATGCAAGACAGCTTGTGTAAGACACTTAACCCCAAATTGCTATGAACTGGTATGAATGAGTAGATAGTCTTGATGGGTGTATGAATGGCTATGAGTAGGTGAATAATGACATTTGATTGCAGAGGAATTTAGTAAAACATTTATGGTCCAGAGAGGATGAATTGGATTAGTTTGGGGATCTTCCAACCTTTCATTGAGCACCATCATCAGATAACATTTGTATTTTGCATATGATTAATATGTTTATAACCAAATAAATACAAAAACATCCCATCAGCTGTACTTGAAACAGCATTGAAATGAGCATACAAACACACAATTGCAGAGATAAGGATTTAGTATGAAACTACGAATATTTTAACTTTGATGCCTTGGCCGCATTATTATTAACGTCTGTGATTCACATGCAAACTCAATCATCAACAGATGGTGAGGGAGTGTATGAGACAGATAAAGGAAGAGATCGATATATGAAGAATGTATGAATGGGATAGTGATGCAAAGTCTGTGGTGGAATACAGGATCAAAGGATCTCACTTTGCCAAACCTACAAAGCCAACCAAAGTGTCTGTGTGTGTGTGTGTGTGTGTGTGTGTGTGTGTGAGTGTTTGTGTGTTTTTGTGTGTGTGTGTGTGTGTGTGTGTGTGTGTGTGTGATTGTTTGTTCAGGCAGCAAACTGTATATGACCTGCTGCTACTGTAGCAGTCTGTATTTTTACAATACTTTGTCTATTTATTACACACATACACACAGAGAGAGAGAGAGAGAGAGAGAGAGAGAGATAGATGCTCTCACATCAAACAGGGGTTAGCAGAGGAGTGAAATCAAAGAGCACTGAGGAGGAGAAAAAACAAACACAACACGCCGTACAAGACCTTGAGGAAACCTGGCTGCGGTAATATTTGTTGTATGTTATTGTTGGGTTTTTCTTTCTCTACTATTTTATCTGTGCATATGTGTGACCATTTCATTCAAACAAATGTAATCTAGTGCATTGCAATCTGGTGAGTGTAGTTGTACTTACATATCCATATGTTTGGTGTTGGATAGATTTCTTATAATACTGCTTATGTAGACTATCCATCTACAATGTTTCAGAAATTAGACTTCTGTTTATAGAATGCTTCGAAACCATGAATATATAATTTCCTTGGAGTTGCAGTAACCTTTAAGTTGATTATTCATTTTTCGGCTAAACATACTGTTGAAGTGTAGGACAAACCACCTTCATCATATAAATGAGAAAGACGCTAATGGGGACTCTGATTTAGATTAAAGTCAGCAAGTTCGCAGAAACTAGGACATACGGACAGAGAGACAGACAGGCAGAGTACCTGAGCAGCAGGTGAGACTCAAAGTC
Organism: Cyclopterus lumpus; assembly: GCF_009769545.1. Classification (NCBI taxonomy): domain Eukaryota; kingdom Metazoa; phylum Chordata; class Actinopteri; order Perciformes; family Cyclopteridae; genus Cyclopterus; species Cyclopterus lumpus. The sequence goes on from NC_046986.1 coordinate 14,153,423, forward strand.
TTAATGGGACACCTCAGTCACTCCCTTTACACTCCCGCTGTCCACATGCACACACTTCTTTTGGTGCTGCACCTTAATGCATAAACATGAACACACACACCTCATGCTGAGAAAGTCCCAAAGGAGAGGAAAGACAGGAGGACTACCCTGGATATGTGTGTGTGTGTGTGTGTGTGTGTGTGTGTGTGTGTGTGTGTGTGTGTGTGAGTGTGTGAGTGTGTGAGTGTGTGTGTGTGTGTGTGTGTGTGTGTGTGTGTGTGTGTGAGTGTCTGCTCATTTAGCAGCTTCACAGCTCCCCTGTGTGGTCAGCTGAGGTGTCACACACATGAAGGGGGCCAATCGTGGGTGTCAAATGGTGTTTGTAGCGAATCACTTGCCATTTCTTTGTCCAAATGTTGCAGTTTTGTTTTAATTCAAACTGAGAAAATGGAGACTCACTTGTGCATGTAAAAAAATGCTTATACATCTTGGCTTTTTTACATTTTTAAAATGTTTTTGGCCTTTCTTCCAATTTTGTTAAACTAAAATACATTCTGTCTGGTTGTCGGCTTGCATGTCAACCAACCTCTAATCTGATTTAACACCGGGGGGATTCTGGGCTTTCATGGGTAATGTGCTGGATCATTTAAATGTGATGATCACTGAGTAGGCTGTAGACTCGTGGACAGAGCCACAGACTGAACATTTGGTCTTAGAAACCTCATTATTACTATCTGAACCATTGTTATCCATCATACTGTTTTTGACCGATGGAGGAGTGTAAGAGTGGAGACATCGTTTAGCTCTCCGTTTAAAATGTAATATCTCTCAGACAAAAGCTGTTCCCCTATTATTCATATCATGACGTTTTCGGCAGGAGATGAAAAGTCCTGTGACAGAACAGAAGATTCATTTTTACTTTTTTTCTTTTCTTTTTGATCCTTCCCCGTCCTTGTCTAGTTTTCTGGCATTTCTTTGAACTCACATGGAGCTCATGTTCTGTTTGTTCTTCTCATTTTTTATCCTTGTGCACTTTACTCTCCGTGTAAACCATTTCGTCAGAAATCGTCTGTTCAAAGACACTTTATAAATAAATCTTATTTGACAAAAAAGAACACACAGAGGAGATTAGTCAAGGAAGCTACCGCTTTACTATTATAGATGACTGAAGGCTACAACATCTTACGTCACATTCATATATTTTACATTCAGAGCCGTTCAGTCTTATTCTGTTGAACAATGGATGAAATCTACAAAGGTCTGCAGCAAATTGGACTGACATGTTTTCCCTTATTTATTGGCATGTGCATATTTCTTGTACGCTTGAGAAAAATCCTGTGATGGGCATTAACATCAGAATCAGGCTATGCAAAATCACATAAAACCAATTATTTATGCATACTAGGGCCATGTCCACAAAAAATATGTTTTATGATAATCACATTAAATTCAAAATCGAACAGAAATGCTACAAATTATTAATTTGTTATTCTCTTGATTGTTGAACTACAAATATGTTACAGCCATTAATTACCTGGTAAGAAGAAGGGTAAAATAAATAGACTGTTGTGACAAACAAGGCTGAATACTTTACTTGGTCTCGGCCGGTTAAACTGCCTTGTTGCCTCCAACTCTCTGTGAACACTGATTTGTGTTTGCACCGTGGTCTTGTTAAGTTAATCCACTCAGTATGCCTTTTTGAACATTTTATATGAAAAAGAAAACCATAGAAAACCCCACGTTTTTACACTGTATTTGTTGTTCTTGCTTTACAAAAATAAAAAGAGGATTTTAACACACTAATTGTTAAAACAATGCCTCTCTGACAGGATAAGGAAAACTCCAGGTGGAGGTGACTTTGAGTTGTGTGTATGTGGGGAAAGTTGACTGGCTTACAAAGAGTCATTAACTCAAAGAGGCTCGAGGGGGGATTAATAAAGGTCACAGTTGATTGTGTGCGCACACACGTACTGTATTAATATGTGTGCGGCTTAGCCAGCTGTCTTTTAGTTAACACATGACGGCAACTATTTTAAATGTTAATGACTATGAACCCTCAACCTTATGGAAATTAGATATGGGGACTGGATAAATACACACACACACACGCACACACACACACACACACACACACACACACACACACACACACACACACACAGATTTACCTCCAAGGTCGCAGATGATGTTGAAAGGCGAAAGGTCAAAGGCCGTAACTACGTCTTTACCACAGATGTTCCAAATAGAGTTCATCAACTGCATAAACTTCACCATCTCCTCATCAGACCTACACACACACACACACACACAAAGAGCAAGAGAAAGGGACAAAACAGTCTGTCATGTCAGTACAACCTCTTTTTCATTTAAGTCTCTGTGTTTCGAGGCCAAACTTCCTTTATCATTTTCTGTAAGCTGTCACCTAAGGTTCTACTTGCTCTGAGTCCACAATAAACAGTTAAGCACACACACAGTGCCTCTCCTCATCTATAATGTTTCTCCCCATGGCGACAGTGTGTGTGTGTGTGTGCATGTGTGTGTGTGTGTGTGTGTGAGTGAGAGACGGGTTGCAGCAGAATAGAAGAGCCTGTGGTGACTGCTGCTGCTTTGAGGAATCTCCACCTCATCACCCAGTACACACGCACACGCACACACACACGCACACGCACACACACACACACACACACACACACACACACACACACACACGCACACACACACACACACACACACACACACAGACAGACTGATCATCATCTGTTCTGTAACACTAGAATCGTATTCACCCAAACTTCAATGCAGCAAAATTATCATCCATCTAATACATGATGCAACTTCAGATGACACAGTGACCTCCAGAGGAACTTTGAAAGTGACTCATTGTTGCAGCCCCAGACTTTGATTACATCGGATGTGTAAAGATGAAATGACTGTGAGGCCAAACAGCAGACTGTCAGCTTTAATTTGAGAACATTGTGGATGCAAGTTATCGAATGCCCCCCAACGATAACATCTGCAGCTCTTTTTGTCCCTGATTGAGGGCATTTACAATCACGCGATCTCATGCTGTCTCCAATAATATTGAGGAAGATATGCTCAGCCTGGTTATCTCTGTCCTTATCGTCGTTATAACATCGATGTAGTTTATGATCTGTCTGCTCTCTGCACAGACATGCAGTCCTCCTGAACATCCCTGCAGGTCTCTGTCAAATCTGCACCGACTGAGTTATGGCTCATGGCTGCCTGATCTCTGTTGTGTGTTCTCCAGCTGTCTCGATGCTTTAGCCTCCCCATTATCATTAACAATAATAGAAGAAAAGACTGACGGGTATTATTCAAAGACTATTCAAATTGACTTTGCTTTCACCTCTACCAAAAATGTAGATCATTTCAAGATTAATAATTAGTTTAATTATTTAAAGCTGCCGTTGCAGGACAATATTGTCCCATTGTGCTGTGAGACACATCCAGAAAAATATGTATATTGTTATTTATTTGCAGAAAAGAAATGTGACAATGTCTTTGAAAACTGGTGCTGTCCATGTGTCCTTTCTGTCCAGTTAGAGAAACATGTTACAAATGACATGAAAAGCATAAGGATTATGTTCATCTGTGAAGGTTGAAACCATTAGACCCCTTCAGTAGTCTGCCTGGTTTGGATAAAATAACAAATACCCATCTGTAAAACTTCTTCCAATGCAATCGCTTGTATATTTTGAAAATCTCTCAAAATCTACGTTCTCTTCACTCCAAATCCTTTCTGCACTCTCGGAATTGGGAATTCAAGCTGTGGACGGGTTGTAAATGATTCAGGCGCAGTCCACGGCTGGTTAAATGGCGATGAGTAAACAGGAGTCTGAGTCATCCAGCCAGCTTTGAATCTTCTTGCTTCTGCTGCATCGCTCCAAGAACGCAGTGAATGACTTCAGTGGCTGTTTCCCCTCGCTGATGTATCCACAGTATCCACAGGGGAAATCAGTGGGGACAAACAACTGCTACTCCCCATTAAATCAATTGTGCGCAGGTGTTGACATTTTTCTCGCGGGATATTTTCGTTTTCAATCAATTAAACCTGAATTCCAAATTCATCTGCACGAGGTTGTATTGCATTATGTGTGCGTGGTTCATTAGTTGAATATTCTCATTTTGCATGCATCTTTTTTAAATTCTTTTTATGAGGCAGTTTTTATGAGATCATCTGCATTTTTTCTGCTTTTTTAGAAGGGTACGACAAAAAAATGGCAAATTCAGAAGTAATTCAATTTATGCAACCAACAACATACAGAATGTCAATTGAGTGTAAAAATCCAAAGAAAACAATATGCATTCAGTTTTTACTTTCTACTTCTGTTGTAGTGGTGTGTGTGGCTTATTCGTTTATAGATCTGCACATTGGTGTGTTGTTACATTTCATTTTATGGTTCAGATGTAAAATATTAATGGCAATCGGCATTTTAAGATCTGTATTATCTTTCATTTGTGCACAGCAGATCAACCTTCCATCAAAGCTCCATGGTTATGCAAATCATGCCGTGATGATGACGGGAGGATGTCTTAGCGTGTTGTTCTCTGCTTTGTGACCGGCAGTGTTCTGAAGCACTGAGCCTCAGGCAGGCCGATCGAAATCTCTTAGAGAACAAAGTGTGAAACTTTGAGCATGTGACCCCTGAAAACTGCTGACCAGCAGATCAGTGAAGCGTTAAAACTGCACTACATACCATAAACAAGCAAGACCTTTAGGACAATGGCAGATATATTCTCTCTGCTCCAGGCTTCCTCACATCACTGCCACCCCCCTCACCCCCACACACACGCACACACGCTTTCTCCCTCCCCCCCCCCCCCCCCCGTCCTCCCCCCCCCCCGTCCTCTCCCCCCCCCCCCCCCCCCCCCGTCCTCCCCCCGTCCTCTCCCTCACACATCTTGTGCCTCCTAATAAATCCAGAGACTTATTTTTTCAGGGTCGAAGAGAGAAGAGAGTGACAGACAGGCTTACGATAGAGAGACAGAGGCGGAATGTAAATGAGCAAGAATTACCTGTAGAGAGCTTGGAACAGGTCGTTCGAGCTGACTCCAAAAGCCTTTTCATACTGGTTTCTTCCCTCTCTAGTACAAGGCAAAGACAGAAATATTCATATTTGATCATGATCATTTGAGGATTTCTGACACACATATTACGACGTGAGTGTAAGCAATGTGGGATCTAGGTATTGATCGTCTCACTGCTTAAAATCTGCTTCAGCATCATCACAGTTGACGTAGATGAAATGTGTTGAATTCACCGTCATGTTCGGTCTATTTTAGTTAAATTCTCACGTTTCTGTTGCACAGTCCAACGCAAAAGGATACATTTTAATGAAGGTGTCTTTATCCTTTCTATGTAATCTTCACTTGAGTTTCTGACAGATGGACTTGACTCGTCAGCCACAGTAAATCCAGTCACGCTATTAGAGAGCTGCTGGCTTTCCTCCCTCGGACATAACAATGAGACTAAAATCCATCTTGAGAACCTGTTCAAACAAAAAAGTAAGACTGGAATCCAAATCCTTCGGCTACGAATCCAACCTGCCGTTCTCACAGCTCCTCACTGCCCTCCTGTGTGTGATTCTACTGTTCTCTGCTTGCTCATTTAGATATATACCATCCTTTGTGCACTATTTAAAAATAGCATTGTCTTTGGTAATTGCAGGTGGCTCCCATTATGTTTATTGTTGCTTGCTCTTTTGGTTTGGCTCCCCCTGTAGGATTTTGTGTCAATATGCAAGTTATATTTTGGCCATTAACGGATATCCTTCTAGAAAGTAATCATATATTAAAGTATAGGTAATTATAGTACCTTGTACACAACACAGAATCATCTGGCCACTCAATAAGAGGACACAAAGACCATTTGACCCACGAGGGACTAACACAATGTAATGTAATGTAAATGTCACATCAATGTAATCAGTTAGAGTTTAACAAAGGATACACGGAAAAAAACACATCCTTAAAATAAAAAAATATTAATAATTATTTAAAATAAAATAAGAATTTCAAGAAAATAGCTGGTTTCAGCCTCTCACATTTAAGGATTTGCTGTTTTTCAGTGTGATATTACCATTATAACATTAACACTGATCACTTTTGTTCGCTCATCGCTGAGTTCTTATAGGGAAAATGCGATATACATTTTTTAAAATTATTTTCTGACATTTTATAGCCTATTTCTAATGGCAAAAAAACCCAGCTCGAGGCCATGCTCAGTGTACTGACCTGACAGCGTCGGTCAGGTAGTGCCAGCAGAGGTAGATGGTTCTGGAGCTGTACTGGATGGACTGGTAAAGGGACAGAGGACTGGAGCGGGTCAGGTAGACACTGGCCTGCTCTGTGTTACTGTAACACACTGAAACAAGTTGTGGGAGAGGTGGAGGACGAGAGACAGAGGGAGAGAGGAGGAGGTGACTGTGAGTAAATCACTGCAGGTGTTGAGACTAAGTTTGAACTTTAATGTAAACCAGGGAGACAGAGACTGAGAGGGAGGTGTGTGTGCAGGTGGTGCAGCAATTGAGAATGTAATGAATGTCTGATGACAAATGGATAAGTATGAAAAGGACATATAGTTACTAAAAAGACTGATTTTATTGGTTATTTGTCTTAAATTATATTTAGTTCTATCTAGTTTCACGCATTCATGTGCTTTTCAACCCTTAATTATTATGCAACACTCTTCTAAACAAATACGTATTACCATTATCACCACAAGTACCACTACTCAATCTATTGAGAGAGAGAGTAGTTTGTTACTACATTATTTGCAAGTGTGTTTGTGTGTGTGTGTGTGTGTGTGTGTGTGTGTGTGCTGACCTCGTCCATTGTCCTGGTGTGTGTTGAGGAGCTGCAGGCCGGTGCAGGCAGCCAGCAGTCTCTGTGTGCCATCCAGACTGGCTCCGACCGCCTGACTGACCTCCTCTGCAGACAGGGGACGCTCTGAAGCCAGCAACACATCAAACACACCCAGCTCACAGGCGGAGAAAACCGTCTGGGTCCGAGCGAGAGAGGAGGCAGAGGAGAATAGAGTGCAGTTCATTCATGTACCGAAGTAGAATAGACTCCGGTGCTCAATCAACAGAATTAAATAATCTCTTCCAATAAAATTAGAGTCACATTTAGCACTAATCAGGACAGCGCTATTATGATTCTCCCAATAGAAAGACCTGCACACAATCAAACTGTTAAGATGGCTGGACCAATAGAATGTATTTCATTGATGTATTTATGGACATCAGTTATGTCTTCACTAACATTCTGCACAACAATTATCTACACTGTAGATAACAGTTAATCAAAAGTGTAGCAAAGTGACCTGTGGTTGGTGACATGGCCACCAAAAGAATGGAAAAGAAAATTAGCACCTTGTGTATTTTTCAATTGAGATTTAGGGCAGCAATTAATGACTAATTTAATTAGTATACAATCTGTTATTTCTCAATGGTTTGGTTGATCCTATAAGATGCCAATGGCAGTGTTCTAGCCCAAGGTAGCATCTTCCATCTAACAGTCTAAATCTCAAGGATATTACACAGCAAATCCCACAATCGAAAAGGTGGAGCTTGGTATTTCTGCATGAAAAACTTAAGAATGAATAAAGTATCAAACACTTTAACAATTAATTTTCTCTTGATTGACTAATTGTTTCATCATCTTATCAATTTAGCTTTTAAGAAACTATATTCTTAAAGCATAAATATGTTGGACTGCTATCAACCCCCAAGTTAAGGAAGGGAAACTCTACACTATAACTTTAAACTGAGTAAAGGATGTACAGTGTGTCTGCACTTCATGTGTACGTTACCTTGGAGATGAGGAATCCTTCCATATACTCCAGTATCTTTCTGGGGTAAGTGTCAGCAGCAGGTGTCCCTTCCAATGGACCCATCTCTTGACGCTCAGCCATGGCCACAGTTTGGACAGAATTCAATTAAATTCAATTCAGTTTATTTTGTATAGCCCAATATCACAAATTACAAATTACAGAACTCGGCGAAAAGACGGTGAACGTTGAGCTCCTCCAAATGCAAAGTGAGCTTCCCCGATAGTTTGTTCTGCTCATGAAGGCACTTCATGTGTGCGTATGAATGCCAGTGCAGGCATAGCCGGACTACAGCTACAGAAAGTGCGCACCCAGCAGCAGCGGTTAGGGCAGTGGGCTAAGCTGATTACGGCCAGATAACCTAGATTAGAGCAGGGGCTCAGTCTGCATTGGACAAAGAAACAACTCTCTGGTAATACACTGCTGCCTTGTTCATAATCACTCATACACACTTGGATGGAGACTTTCATTCAGTGCATTCTCATATCAGGACTGTTTTCATGAACCCAAAACATGTGATTGATGCTTCTGGATTACACCATTTGAGGGGAAACTGTGTGTTTTGAAAGATGTGCTCTGCTTCTCGTCTCCATGTGGCCTGATTGCACTTATGTTGAGAAACTAATGGGAGCATCAGACCTCATGACACGGACGACCATGTCGCATGCCTTTAGGAGATTACAGACACTAATCAGACTATTAATTATTCGTCTACAGTTTATTAAACCAGCGGTGTATGGCCAGCACACAGATACAACAGCTGGAGCTGGGCAAACTGTAATTACGTAAGGTTTTCAGTTTGTAAAGTTATTTTTTTTAATGATTGCGCAATTAAGACAGAATCAAACTGTGCATCACAAAAAATAGTTTTCAGTATGACTTTTTATTTGAATGTGTATGCAAGACATGTTCTCAGAGATCATGAGCATACGATACAGAGAACAAGTGGGCTTTGCCATGACAAGTAACAATATCAATTTAGTAGTGTCAACAAAACCATTGGGCAGACAAAAGTGTCTGTACAGCTATTAGTAAGGTTATGGTAATATCCTTAATTTTCACTTGGTACTGTGCTGGTTTGACTTGAATCCCAGAAGCTTTTTTCTAAAACAATAATGAAACTTTGACCCAGACTTGGAAAAAAAAGTCTTTAATAAATTGGACAGGTCTCAAAGCCATCACTAACTCAAAACAGAAGAAGGAGAACACTGCTTGATGTCAGGTCCAATATGTTGTTTGTTACTTACAAGTCTTCATGCAAATCACTCAACAAATCACATTTCCTTTTTGAAAAAACTTCTTGTCATTTGTAAATTAAAATAAAATAAAATCAGTCTCCAAAGTTGAAACTTTATCTTTAAAAATGGTGCTGCAATACTAAAGCAGTATTCCAAGAAATATTTGAGACAGTTAACACAGAACTGCTAAATCAGGTTGCAGGTCAGCCGAAATATAGAGGAATGTTTCTTAAGGTCTGTGGAAATTTCACATTTGAAGTGGAACAGCAGCTGTTGTTCCACTTCAAAGTTCAGGTCTGATAGTGTGTGGAACTTCATGCTAATTACATGTCAGTACAGAACACTGTCTGATTTTCTGTCGCCAGGCTTATATTCAGGCACAAAAAACAACTTGCTTGCAGAAAATGTACATCAAAAGGCTGTTGCGCTCACATTCGGGTCAATCTACAAATATAATGAGCTTATGATATTAGTCTTTAATTCAAACAATTATCAGCCAGGTAATGTTCTCAACATCCAATGTAATTTATCAAATTTGAATATTCATGTTAGTTTTCAGTGCAAATGTTGATGCAATGTTTTTCACACATCACAAAGTATAATATATAAAAAAACAAATGGCACATTTTGTGTGTTATGTCATTAAGTTGTTAAATATAAACACATTTAAAATGTGAAAAATGTGTCAGCAGCTTCAATACAAGAGTATGAAATGTGTAAAAAAAAAAAAAAAAGGGAGGTAAAAGCAAGGCCCTATAATCATCTGCAATGATATACACAACATACAGGCTACACTTACACATATTGTTTCAGTAGAGTTGATTCTATTTTTATATGAGATTTAATATTAATATCCAAGATTTCTTGTTTTGTGCTGCCCTATTCTGAGGAAAGCTGAGTTACATTACTTACTTAAAAGGGCCAAAATGTCTATTCTCCATCATTCTCCAACTTTATGTGAAAGCCCAACAAAAAGGGGAATACATAAATCAATACACTGATAATTAGCATCGTCTGAAGTTGCTCCTGTCTCTACTGTTGCTGTGTCTCTTGTACCTGTAATGGCTGTGACTCCTCTCTCTGCTTTTGTTGCTGGCCCTAGAGCTGCCTCTGACATTTCTACGGTGACTTTGCCTGCTGCTCCTCTCACCGCTGTAGCTTCTCCCACTGCTGCTCCGGCTCCTGTCCTGGCTGGAGCTTGTACTCCTGCTGTAATTGCTGTGACTGCACCTCCCACTGCCACGGTGACTGAGGCTCCTCCTATGATGACTGGAGCTCCTCCTCCGTTGGCTGGAGCTCCTTCTCCTCCGGCTGTTGCTGTGAGAGCGCCTCCTTCTCCCTTGGCTGTGGGAGCTCCTCTTTCTGTGGGAGCGGTTACGGTCCTTTGCTTTCTCCCTACTGTGGCCACTCCTCACCCCCTCTTCCCTCCTTCCCTCCCGGTCTTTCTTGGTGTCCTCCCCTACTCTCCTCTCCTCTGGTGTTCGTTTTTTCCCCAGAACTTGTGAATGCACACTGGATTTGGACACAGGCTTCTCTTTGCTCTCAATTGCCTTCACTCCGTACATCCGGCCCAGGACCCCCAACATTACATCATTGCCACCCGGATCAGACGCCTCCTCACTCGTTACAGGGACAGCCTGGTCCTGTGTGCCTGGAGGTCTTGTGGCTTTACCGCTGCTCTTCTTTATTAGGTTGCAAAGCAGTTTTTCTCTAAGCTCCTTCTCACGTCGCTGGAGGTCCAGTGCTCGCTCCTTCTCCACCTCCACCCTCCGGAGCTCATCCTCCTGCTTGCGTCGGCAGGCCTCAAGCTGCTGAAGATGAGCTAGTTCCTCCTTTTGTCGAGCCTGCTCCTGCTCCTCCTGCTCTTCCTGTTCAGCCCTCTGTTTCTCTTGCTGCTGCTGCTTCAGGTCCTGGAGAGAAGGAGGAAAAAAATATAGGTAATGTAAATTAAGGTTGGACGAGACACTGCACTATCTTCTGCTAGACCAATATGAAACTACATTACAGTGTCATTCAAGTAACTTTACAGATGAAAAGGTTCTACGAAACAGCTCGCCTGTATCGGTAAAGCCCACCAAATCCTACGTTTGAACTGTACAAAAACAGAAGTGTATTCTTGGCTGAGAGCAGTAACATCTTGGAGAGCCGTGTTCACATTTAACGGACAAATATATCAAAGTAGTATTTGTTCTTAAACGTTTGTACGTTGCATAATGCGACCACACTCAATCGTAGACAATACAAAATTAAAGCATGACAAAGTTTTTGAGGCCACTACAATGTGCCTCAAGTCAGTCTGTTGTGCCTTCCCTTTTGCAACTTGCTTATTTCTAAAACAGGTCAGAGCCTTATTACTGCTTAGTATCATATTCTTCCACATTAACCTCAGCATTAGTATCAAAATCAAAAGTATAATTACATCCCAGATGGATGGACCTGTACTTTTATAGAGCTTTTCTAGTCATCCGACCACTCAAAGCGCTTTAACACTACATGACATCATTCACCCGTTCACACCCATTCATACACTGATGGGAGGAACTAAGGTTCCACCTGCACATCAGCAGTAACTAACATTCACACACATTCATACACCGTAGACACAGCTACAGGAGCAATTTTGGAGTTAAGTGTCTTGCCCAAGGACACATCGACATGGTCTAGCGGAGCCGGGGATTGAACCGCCGATCCTCTGATTAAAGCACGACCCTGCTCAACACTGAGCCAGTGGCCCCTGTGGATGTGCGTGTCTATCCATTCTGAGATGTATTGTGTATCATTGTGTACATGCCGTACCTTGGCCCTGGCCAGGAGCTCAGCAATGAGACGAATCGACTCCAGATTGCGCTGAGCCAACAGCAGCCTCCTCTCCTCCATGGCAATCTTCATTTGCAGCTTCTTCTGCTCCTCTTCCTGCTGTCGCCGCACCTTCTTCAGGTTCCTCCTCTCCTCTCTCTCCCGCAGCTTCTGCTCTCGCTTTCGTATCCTCTCTTCCTTCCTCCTCTCCTTCTCCTCCTCTTCCTGCTCCTTCTGTTTCCTGAACAAAAGGTACATTTTCCTACATGATCATCCGTTATTGCTGGTAACTTTTTGCTTGGACCTCTAGTCAAATGGTTCTGCGTAGCTTTTCTCAGTAAAGTAAGAGCTAAATTTAATTTTGTTGTCATTCACTCAATATTATACTAAAAATGAACTCTTTACCATAACATATGAATGCAGTAGTACAGCACCATGCATTTGGGGTGACTGTTCTACTTAAAATACCAGCTTTCCATTTCCCTTTCGTTTCCCATCATACCTCTCATCTTCCTTACGTCGCTCCTCCTCTTCCTTCTCCCGTCGTTTCTGCTCCTCTCTCTGCCTCTCCAGCTCCTGTAACTTCAGCCTCTCCAGGCCCCTCCTCTTGAGAGCCAACTCACTCAAGTGCTTGCTGGTGTCAAAGGCCACCTGGGGAAAAAACACATATGTACCGGTATACAGTTTACAAAAAGATACTAATTATCATGGAAGAATATTTTTTTCAAAAATTCTTAGTGTTTGAGCATTCATGATGTTCTATTGGAGTTTTAATGTATCTGTACTATCTTGTCTGCCGTGGTGGTAATTTCAGCCTGTCCAGTAAAACCAGACTCAACAATCTTGTCAAAATAGAGAGTAAAATAATTAGAGTCAGACGGATTCAGCGCTCCACTAATTTCAAACAAATGGGTTTGGGCTTTTCTCGCATGGCAGGTCATTCCTTCCAGTGAGGAACAGATGGTAGAAATCTTGGTTAAAACTGACTCAGTACAATACTGATCATCAGGTGGGGTTATGAAGGTCATTGTGTTTAAAATACTTTATGTCATATGCAAGATAGATGAAGCCCTTCATGTTCAGGCAATAGCTGGTGATATTGTGAAATGCTTTCTCTTTGTTTACTTATGTAATCTAAGGAGATAATCAACTTTAAGTATCATCTTCTTCTTCTTCTTTCCCTTTATATAGACCTTCCTTTGCTTCCTCTAACCTAATTTAGATTTCTGTGAATTACGAGACCTCTGACTCTCCCCTACCCTGATCACCTTGAAAAGAATGATGAAGCAGCTTTAATTCTCATTCCACTAAAAGGTCTTAAAGCTGCGTCTCTGAACAACATAATCTAATTATAAAAATCTGCAATATCACTACAGCAGTTGCACTTTACTTGTTGCCTCAAATGTAAAATAAAAAAAAATGTATGCAAATCTCTTACATGCCCATAGTCACAAGTTTTCCAGAAACTTTTCCTGTTAGTTTGGACTGATCGATTTCTCTAGGGTTGAATTTATTTAGGAATTAAAATAAACTTAAAATCAAGCATAACACCAGGTGGTGAAGCTCAGAAAAGGAATATCAACTCATATTCTGGAAAGACATTTTTAAATGTTTCAGTCCAATAAGTGAGAACATTAATAATCATTCCTTACTGTGTTCTTGCTATAACCATTAACAAGACCAGTGCACGACCATGAGAAGCTGCAGTACCTTGATGTTGCAGGCCACTGCCTTTCCATCGTCTCCTTTCAGCATCAGCTTCATGCTGCGCAGAGTGTCCATTGCCTTGGTGAAGCCACCGTACTCCTGGAACTGGACATAAGCCTCAAAGTTCAGATGACCCCCGAAACTGAATGTGTTGAAGTTCTTGTCTAGCATCTCCTCCCGGTATGGGTCCAGCATGGGGATGTCAACATTTCGCACCTACAATCAAAAAGGTGGCATATTGACAAAATCAAATACAATGGTGTTTATGGCTCAGTCTTTTAATATCTAATATCAATGATGTGGCAATATGATATACATGACTTTTGGTGTCTTCTTTTAATTATATTGTTTAAGTGAAAGAAAGTTAAATATAAAAAAATCCAATACATGCAGGATCAACCAGTTTCATGAGGGACTGCAGATCCACACATCAGTTCCTTTCCAGCCCCACTCATGTCACTATAAGTAAGCATTGGTGCTCTAAAAAAACTAATTACAAAGATTGTATATGGTAATACAAGCTATAATAAATTAACATAAATGTCCTGCATAGTATGTTATATGTGCAGCAAAAGCCACATTGCTTGTGTTGTATGTGTACAGATTGTAAAGCCCTCTGAGGCCAATTTGTAATTTTGGGCTATACAAAATCAATTTAATTGCAATAGTTATGTCTTACAGCCCAGCGAGGCATTACCTTTTTCAAACTAACATGTAATGTAATGTGAATGTCTTAATTTCCTGTTAAAAATAGAAACAGAAACGTGGCTCACCTTGCCAAATGTCTGAAAGACGGCAATTAGGACATCTTCAGAGGGCCGGTCTGGGAACGGGCTGTCCTTCTGGCTGAACCAGCGGCAAGGAAGTCCCTCGAGGTGGATGGTGTCAGGCCTCTCTCCTGGCAGAGTCTCATTCATATCCTTGGCGTCGCGGAAGAAGGAATCCCAGTCGTGACGTGTCGGGAAGTCCACTTTGTTCTCTATCGCACGAACCTAAAAAAAGAGGGGGAGAGAAGGGTTGATATACATATTCAGTTGCCAGTATGTTATGTACACGTTTATAAAACTGCAGTATTCCAATACAACAGCTCTGGAATATATACGGTTTTAAATAAAGTTTCTGACGACACAGTTTCAGAGGTGTTGATTCAAAAATAATGGTTATTTTGAAGGTTGTAGTTTGTGGTACGGTGTAATTGCATAGCACTATACAGAGAGGCGTTTCCCGTATTTACTGTATTGACTGTCATTGGTATAAACGAGCTGAGCAAAATATTAGAAACAACTGTCAGCAAAGTTTCACCATGGGGTTTGTCATCCAATAATGTCAGCCCCACCTTCAGGACATCTGTAAATCCACTAAGCTTGATGCTCTTCCCATCCAGACGAGACAGCAGGGTCTTGACCACCGTCTTGTTTTCCACCTCGCCCTCAAAACGGATGAAGTCCATCGTGCTCTTTGAGATTCGCAGGGCTGAAAACTGCTCTGGAGCGACCATGGCCTTTATCCTCTCCATCACTTCCCAGTTTGAGATGCTCTTGCCGGGCAGCTTGAGCTGCGGCAGAGCCACACTGATGGTCACTTTGGCAATGGGCTTGAGGTACAGGTTGTGCTCGGAGGAGAAGCACACTGCCTCTGTAGTATCATGGACAATGGTGGTCATTGTGGCAGACATGAGGGGAAGCTGCAGGAAGGTCGAAGAGACAATGAAGACGGTTAGCACATGTTAGCCGCTCTTGAAATAACACGGGATGAATTAACTAGCTAACTAATTGGTTCTTTCGCTCTTTCAATGTAGCGTTAATGACAACAACCACAAATGATGGTGTGTTAATAATATATCTGTAGCGCTGTCGCATCAAACTGCTAATCTTCAAACAACTAACGTTAGTTAACTTAACTAAAGATGATTAGCGTTAACGTTGCTACGTTACGTGAGGTAACGTTAGCTTTTACTAACAACGAGATATTCTCTATTTAACGATTCAAGCGAATGAAAACGGGACGCTAACAAACTCCTGTTGGTTACATGCTCACGTGTAAAATATGTTAGCTAACGTTAACTAGTTAGTTAAGCTAACTCACAGTACTCGTGTAACAAATGACTGACGTTAACGTTAGCTGACGATAACAGTCCAAAGAATACGTTGAACATCACTTCAGCTGTTAAGCTAGGCAGCTAACGTTACGAGAAAACTGTTCTGGTTCATACAAAACAACCGACATTTGTGTCGTTATCATTAACATTGATTACTAACGTTAGATGGTGTTAGCTGTAGGCTAGTTAATGTTAGCTTCAAGTGGTTTGTAAGCGGCTCTCTCTCGCTCTCTCTCGCTCTCTCTCTCGCTCTTACACAACGTCCGAGTGCGTTTCACGTTAACCTATATAAACATCCATTGGATATCATATAAGATTTCACCGCCACCTACCTGGCATCGGTTAACCTCCAAGAAAATCAACAAACGTATTCCAACGTAACTGATTTATAGAGAGCTAAACCAAACCATAGAGAAAGACCCAGAGAGCGTCTTCCGCATGCAGTCAACTTTGACCTCAGAAAGAAACCACGGCGGCGTGGTTTCCGAACAGCTACACCGTGTGGAAGATGTGTGAAGCAAGAGAACAGAATCATATGTCTTTCTGCTGCTTCCACTTGGTTTTAGAGTCATACGACGCGAATACGTTATATGGAGATCATCTGTGTGTAGTCAATAGGTAACAATTGGTTGAAATAATACGACACCCTGCCCTGTGTCTCAAGACTGTTATGCAAGTTGTAAAGCCCCTTGAGGCAAATACGTTTTGGGTGTTTATTGGACTAATATTTAAGTAAAAATTTCTTGACTGGAAATTCACATAATATTCGTAAAGTAATTTCTTATATTATAGTTATAATTCATTTAGATCACTTTATCAAGATCTGTTTTCCCTTTGACATTCAAGTTTTTTTCTGAAATTTAGCGTTAAAAATCCTAAATAAATCTGTTGTACAGATATACAGTAAATAGGATGAGTACTTTTTATTGGCACTGTAGGCTATCTCACAAGACAACAAAACATCCGGCAGACAGTGCACATTTTGTTACTAAACTGATGGCCATTTTGCACTGCTAGTCACAAGTTAGGCTTATGAATGTCATCATCACTGTGGTAACTGTTTGTGGAGAGAGTGAGAGATGGGGATATATTGGACATGGATTAGTCCGACAGCAGAGGCCCCAGGCAAAAAAAGTCAACACGGTTTCCCTGAAAATACGGCAGAGGAATTTACATAATAGGCATTCTCCCTTCACTTTGTATGTAGGTCAGTAGCTGCAGTCAGATAGCCTCTCTGCTCTGTCCCGATCGGCAGTCATCTAACAGAGAGGCTGTCTATAGCAGGGATCTACCTTTGACCTTTATTTAACCAGGTAAAACCAATTGAGAACCAATTCTCATTTTCAATGATGACCTGGCCAAGAGACAGTAGCACAGTCCAGACAACACAGATACAATACAGCACAGATACAATACAGCATAAAAAACCAGCCCGGGAAAAAGCTTATCCCTTCCGTGACTTCAGTAAACCTTGTTTAAACCTTCATTTCTAATATGCGTAGAATACTGATGAAACTTAGTAAAACAAAAAACAACAAAATTAGTAGTTTAAATTGTTGTTTGTTTAAATGTGAATTTGCATTTGATAAAAATAAAAAAAACTACACCAGTTTAGACTTAGAGGTCAGATCAGATAACTAAACATGTCATTAATCTTGCGGGGATGTTTGCTTTGTAACAATAGAAGTACACGCACACACACACACACACACACACACCAGGTGCAGAATGAGGACTGTCTGTGAATATATTGGGAGCAACATTACATGGGCAGCTTGTGGACAGGAAGCCGTAGCTGTACTGTATATGATCAGATCATCAATTATTCAGCACCAACAGACAGGGACAATCACTTGGTGTCAGCATGACTGGCACACAAAATAGCCTGCTTAATTAGGAGCTTTTGTCCATTGTAGTTGAATCTGACTCGAGCATTCATGATTGTATACATTATAACAACTCTGACCATCACGTTTAATCCTTGTTACTGATTCTCCGTACCTACTGTACATATTCTGCAGATGTGTTTGCTTTGAACAGCATACTTTAACAGACCACTGACTTTACTTTTATGCAAACCATTTTTGCTTTATTTCATATTCAATGATAAGACATGAAGACAAAGATGGCAGTGGCTTAGTAACAGTGTATTCACATCACATCATAACGTCACATAATTTCAGAAAGAAGACAGAAACAATTACTTTTCGACATAGAAATGAACAGTGGAAAGAATTTACATTTCCCCTATTCGTGCATCTGAAAAAGTGACATGAAAGTAGGTTTGTACAATACATTTCTAGTCAATATGAAGCCCTAAAGGATTTGAGTACAAAGGATACAAAATACTAAGGGAACATTCATGAAATCTAGGATAGTCGTTGATCCGATATTCAGGTTCACACATTTTGGAAAACAGTCAAAAAGTCAATGTGCTCATCAGCTAAACATACAGCACATTCTGCTCTAAACTCTTTACTATCCACAGATGGCACACGTGATTAATGAACAAATGAATGTGTTCATGCAAGGTTAGAGCAATACAGGAGGCTGAAACAGCAATTTATTAAAGATCAAATCTGGTCCAGAGTGATAAGGTTCATATTAATTGATTGCATATTAATTGTAGAAATGTAAGCAGTGCTATGCTGTTTGTCAATAGAAAGACCTTGACCTGAATACCTTTTCACTAGATTAGATCTTGACATGAGCCAATCCAGCGTGAAATACGGAATCTGTGTGATTATTTCAATTGATTCTTTCAGATAAATGTGGTAAAAATAGTCATAGAGATTTGCACAAAAACACTGCAATCTACTATTAGAGGCCCATACTGCTTAAACTCCAACATAAAGAAGGAATATAACAATGAGCATACCAGAGCCAGAGGATTTAAGGTAAATTATGATCCACACCAGTTCCCCATATGCTCACATCCTGTAAAACAGTCCGATTGTGTAACTGATGAGAGTCGTTAAAATACTTGGACATAACTAAAGCCACGGTTTTGGTATAAACTATAAAAAGGGATAATCACATTGTACTTTTAGATATACAGTACAGTGCATTATACATCTCAGTGTGTAACAATCTGATCGCCCCATACAAGTATGACATGGGATCATCAACCACTGGCATGGTTTTAGTTTCGCAGGTTCCTCCCATAATCACAAACTCTTCAAAGTGACAAGTGCACATGGTTGTTTGGACATACAAGAATTCTGTGTTCACGACAGTTTTAATACTGAAATCTGGTAATTAAAATTCACATTACAGAATTGCATTAAAAAAACAGCACCACCCAATCAAAGGAGGTTGAAATATATAAAATTAGTTCTATGAATATATTACTTTACTCTGCAAACAAAAACAAGATTTTTAGATTACTATGTCAGACACCAAAGTGTTATTTTCAAATCCTCCAAAGTGAAAACCTGATACAGTCTTAGTTCTAGTGTAAAGTATTAAATAAATAAAAATAGTGTATTGATTGCTACCAACTCTAAGTGAGCATAACAAAATGATATGCAAATAAAATGCTACATAAACTGTGACCTGCCCTCAGCGATCAACAACAGGATATTAATTGCAATAGGAACAAAAATAAGTTTGATTTTTCAGAAAGAATATACACTTGTGGTCCAATAATAATAAACCTTAAAATCAATTAGGATGTGTTTGGTTACTCTGATCAAAAAACCACCTCACATGTCAGCTTATAAAAAGGTGTCACAGAGTTGTATAACTTCATCCAAACAAGTTGGATAGTGGTCGCGTTCGGAGAGGGCTGCTGGGGAGCTCCTCTCCTCTTCCCACCTCCCCCGTGTCCCTGAAGGAGACGCTGTGGATGATCTGGGCACGGTGTCGTCCTCGCTGCAGCCGGGCGTTCAGTCGACTCAGAGAAGACTTCCTCTGCATCCCCCCTTTGGTCCTCTCAGTCACGACTCTTTCCTCTGCTGCCCTGGGGGGTGGGTTCAGGAGCCGCAGTGGGTTCAGATTGCCCTGGAGAACTCTGGGAAATCGCCACCCGCGCACTCTGCTGCTGTTGGTGTTTTCGTTGTCCGACTCGGCCCCCGGTGATGTGACCACTCCCTCCTTCTGCAGGTCAGCAGCCAGCGGCGGGGACAGGTACTGGATGGCTCTCCTCCCACTGTAGTCTCGAGCCTCAGGGTCTGCCTCCCAGTCGGACAGCAACACACGCACCACCTGTCAAGCACAGCTCATTAAATACACACAGTAGAGACACAGTTCAGACACTGAATCGTGTTGTTACCTCCGCAGAATTTACTGGCACCTTGTTTTCATCAATAATCAAGCATGTCAATAGTAGGACACCAGTTAATGAGTTGATCAGTCCATTATTATATTTATGTCCTTGCATGTTTGTTTTTCCTTATTTGGTATGGATGGTAGCCATCTACAACGTGTGATACTGTAGCATTATTGGTTGGATGATATTAAGCACATTGTCTATATTAATTGTATAACATACTTAGGGAGCCTTTTAATTATCGGGCCAATAGCAACAGATACAGATTAGCTGTTTAGGCTAATTCTGAATCATTTCCAATTTTGTATCGGTTGATCAATGAGCCCTGTCCAATCAAGAAGAAGAAAAAAATGTACATAAGGAAGGCTTCATTGGGTTCTTAGGTCTTTACCCAAATAATCATTTGAAAATTATAGAAAATGGGTTCTTGGATTCAATTATTAGCGAGAGAAAGTCCATTTGACAAGAAAAGGATTTCTATAATGATAAATAAAAAAACACCAACATTTTCCTAAACTAATTTTGTGTAAAAAGAATAGATAAAACAGTTAATACAAAATAGATGCGTTTGTAGTTTTGAAGAGGAATTCAAATTATTCTAGCTGGGGCAAACAGAGCGGATACAACCATCTGCTGCTTCACTGAGCAGACAACACATGACACCACCATCCACGCAACTCACCTGTGTGTGTCCGTGCATAGCTGCCAGGTGTAGCGGTGTGTATCCAGCACTTGATCTCACATTCACGTTCACAGGTATAGCGTTCTCCTTGGAGAAGACCAGCAGCTGGGTGAGCAGCTCTGCTTTGCCCTGCTTGGCCGCCCAGTGGAGGCATGTGAAGCCAGTGACAAAGTCTCTCTTGGCCACGAGGCTGGGTTCCACAGCGAGCAGGGGCTGCAGGCTTTCCCACAGTCCATCTGAGGCGCACAGCATCCATTCATGTTCCAGTGGGTCCAGGGTCACTGACCCACAGTCCTCATCAGTGGCTGAGGAGAGGAGCGATGCCGAATCTCCATCACTCCTCACTGAGTCTCGGAGGCGTGAACCACGGTTAATCAGAGACCTCCGAACCTGTAGAGGGACAAACATTGGAATGAATGAGGTGCATTCTTTACAGGCACTGTACATAATTCCACATTTAAACTACCAAATATTTGTGAGAGGCAAAACAAATATACAAAAGCACCACTGTTTATCACAGTACACTATCAAACTGATTTTAATTGTATAAAGAAACCTTCCACAGTAAACAAATCTGTTTGGAAATAAAAAAAAACGTGTTGGTGATAGTCTTATGATGATAAATAAATGGAGGTAATAGGTCAAACTGCCTTAGATTTCCGGCAATATTACATCACCGTGTCTCCCAGTTATATAAGACAGAACGCTACAGCTGTGGAGTCACACCTCATGAATATTGCATTTCTGGTTACATCCCAAATGGTGTTTTTCATCACGCTGCGCTCTTGGCCATGCTGCAAGTTATACAGCAGCAAAGGCAGGGGGATGTTTTTGTGCACGAACAAACACAAAACACCTGATGTGACATGGCTGCTTTAGCTGTGGCCAAAATGTATAACATGGTCCAAGGTTTAACATTAAGGAAGCAGTGCAGCAGCTTTTTTTTTCATGACAGAGAAACGCAGTGTACTTACCTGAGGGGAACTACTCATCATCAGCTCAATGAAGTTCCTGCGACTTCCCTTGGGTGTGTGGATATCTCCAACAAAGTCCAGCCCTTCCCAGGCGCTGTCTTCGGATAGGCAGCTGGTCAGCAAGGCCCGTTGGGAACCCTTGGACACCCTGCGCGCCCCTCTCACCTGCTGGCTGTGAGACCCTGCAGGGTGAGCCTGGTCCAGATCCGCAATCCCAATCACAGGGGCGGACTCCCGTCTTCTCCTCTCCCTTAGCTTTACCTCCCCACCTCCACCAGATGTAGGAGTAGCTGTGTGGGTCTCATTATTCTGGGAGGGGGCTGCAGGTTGCCCATTGCCATTTGACTGTTTGTCATTGTCCAGGCTGGCAGCCAAGGAGCTGGTTGCTCCTGTGGAACAATTGGGCATGTGTTTTGTCATGGTCGTTTAGCTTTGACACTGTATGAAGTAGTTGTCAATGGCACAATCTTAACTTGAATGGTCTCCAATCCAACCTTCCAATTGACATTCTCACGTGATTTGCACACGGCTAGACTTTTTATGTCTTTGTGTTATCATTATTCTGAGTTATTGTGATTTGTTGGCAAAAGACAAGTCGAAATCAAAAGGTCCAGATCATTTGATTTGGACAACTTCAGTCTAAGTCAGTATAGTAGTAGCTAGTAGTAGTAGTAGTAGTAGTAGTAGTAGTAGTAGTAGTAGTAGTAGTAGTAGTAGTAGTCTTGGCCTTCAAAAACAGTGAAACTTTATAATGTGGCTAATCATAAACAAACCAATGCGGGACAATGCAATCTCAGCAAATATTTAAATATGTGGACATTGCGTTATCATTTTTCATTATTATAGCGAAATTACTAACATATATGATTTGGAATAAACGGAGGATATTTTAAACAAATGAATCATGGACAAAAATATTGACAAACGATAACAAAATGTGCGCGTGACTCACCTGTTTGTTCTCCGGTGTCAGGGTTGCCGTTGACATAGTTGTTGTCCAGTGTCTCCTGGATATTGCCATTGCACTCCGCGTGATCGTGGCCGCCTGTGTCTGTCCGCATCACCGACTCCGCGCTGCCTTCAGTGTTTAAACAAACAAATGTCACGCCGTTTTCCACCTTCACAAAGCCCACGTTGTCCACGATGCATTTCAGCGCCTCACGGTCCACCCCTTCCTTCGAGTGGTCAATTTCCCCCGAAACTGATAGGAAATGATCGGTCAGCTCCATCTGTTGGACCCTCCCTCCCCTCTCCATCAAGAACTCCTGCACGGTTTGTTCCGTGCACGGAGACGCCATCGTCCGACTGGACGGCCCAAACAGGGTGCAAAGATTGCTGAATAAGTTACACAAGAGCGTTTCAAAATGACTCCATGTTTAAGCTACTGTCATTCATTTAGGTCGGTGACGACGCGGAGACAGCATCTTCCTCTTCTTTTCCTCTCCTCCACGGGGAGTGTCGAGCTTTGGCAGATAGGGGTCGCACCTCGGTAACTGAAGCAACCATGCAAACCGCTCACCACTGCAAATAGCATGCTGCGTTCACGTGATCCTCGTAAACGCAGGCTTCAAACGACTAGGGAAGGAAAAACAGTCATTCGTTTCGTTTTCCGTGTCAAATAAGCAGTGATGACTTGAGAGTTAAGTGGAAAAATAAATAAAACCTGTAGTGGATGACTAAGTGTTTTTTTAAATTGACATGACGTGGTAATCATGCAGATCAACAATATTGACTGTAGTTCTAACGTTACATGGTCAACACATACGGGACAAGACAAATGCACCTAAGTCAATGACAACAAAAATGTAGGCTCTACAAATTGAACATGTAAACTTTGGTTACAAATTATTTACCGAACACCAAATGCAAAATACGCAAGCAGTCTCACGATATAGGCTACATCACTTTTACTCTGAAACCCAAGTGAATGACAGCGTGGTCTTTAATACTAACTAATCAAGCTAACTAATGTACTTGACTTTTTTTTGTAAGAGTGTCTGGTAAAAACTCAAATCTGAAACCAGGCATCAACATCAGAATAGAGTAGATGTTGCGTTGGTATTGGCTTTACGATTTTATTTGATAGTCCACAATGAGCCATGGAAGCGACTGGGAAAATTAAGTTGCGCTGTACCATTACAGAACGAAGGGGTGGTTGGTGTATTACTGCAGGACATTAACATCGTTTGGCTACATTCTCACACAGTTGTCGTCTATTTTAATCTTTATTAAACTTAACTTATTGAATTTCCGTCACAGCTTGGCGAGATTTACAGAATATTAGCTTTAAAGATAATTTACGAACTATAGACACCCTTCCTATTTTATTTTTGAGTGGTCTCGCCTGCCCAGTTGTCGACGGTAGACGCATTGAGACAGTGAGGAGTTTCTAAAGAAAGAAGTGGTCTTTAGTTAGTTTTGTGTATTACTTTGTTGTATTATTTCTGAAACTATTTGTGTTGTTAACTTCTGCCCAAAACTATGGCTTCCTCTGATGATGCTCCGCAGCCGGTATGTATTCTTTCTTCTTTTCTGGTTGATAAGTGGCACTGTTTTTGACAGTTGCGTAGGGAGTGTCCATGGTTATCATTAAGTTAGCTACCGCGAGCCCGATTCCTACTTTCTGTTTAAAGTAACACAAACACAGAAAACAAAACACATCTGCCATTCACAGCGACATGTATCGGGAACATCAACAGGGCTTTTTAACTGATACTTTTGCTTTCAAATAGGATTCAGTGTTGCACCAAAATCCACTGCGCAGTGGGCTATCTGGCTAACACGAAGCTAGCGACAACAGTCAACAGTTTATGAAAATAGTTGTGGTGCTGCTTGGTTAAACATTCGTACGGTAGAACCACTAGCACATCAACCTAGGGTCTGTTTTACTGGTAGGTCACGTATGTACCGCTGGCTGTAGAGCTGGATAAGCGCCACCAAATCCGGAATGTAAGCGACATTTTTGGATGAAGCCAGTTGGTCCAACCGAGACATCTCGCTCGACTAGTGTTTCCCACATAGACAACATGGTTAACAAAAAGAAAATGATGAAGCTCAATCATGCGACATTTAAAAATCGTACCACATCCAAACTAGGTCAATGTCAGCTCTCTGCAGGTCAGAGGAGGACGACAGGAGAGCGATTATCCATTTACTGTATTTTAAGTGAGATTTATTTTTGTGTAGCTTTCACATTGAAAGAAATGTACTAATATATGATATATAATTATTTTCATGTGTCAGTCTCAGTGGCTGAGATGCAGATTTATAACGTTTAGAGCAGGGTTTTAGGTATTTTTAAATTGGTGGCCAAGAGTCACTTATACATGTAATATCCACAAGTTGCACAACTGTTTTAATTCCAAACCATTAAGGTGTGTTTGCAAAACAAGAGTAATGTATCTATGCATTTGTAAAAAGATAGGTGCCTGTACCGTTGATATGTAAAATATTCCTGCTAGGACATTTCTCTATTAGCATTACCTATGATATAGAATGGGTTGCCAGCACTGTCATTACTGTGCATTGATACAACCAGGCCCGTAGAGATCACCCCCGCAGCCCCCGCACTGCGGGGGGGCCTCGCAGTGACAGGGGGCCTCGCATGGCAATTTTCTTTTTTAATCCAACACTAGCCAGCGCACTCGGCCGTATTGCGGCTAAGTGTCGGCTGACTCGGCTGTGTTCCGGCTCGATGCGACCAAATGTGAGCCAGCTTTGGCACATTTCACTGTTGCCATGTCTGGCCCAGGTGTAGCTGTTACGGACATGGCCAGATTCTGTCTGAGACATGGCAACCGGTTTATCGGCTGCCGAATCTGGGCCGAATAATGTAATAAATAAATAATATTACATTACGTAATAACATTAAGATATCCCTCAAAGTTGTCTCTCTCATATAAAGCTACACAATAAAAAAAAAAGTATTTTAAACTGGCTTTATAAGTTTTAAATAATAGTTGTAAAGGCAATCGTAACAGGCAACCACTAGGGCCTCCTGCTACGCGGACTGGTGTTATTGTTGGGCCGCGGTGTATTCTGGGAGAACTACGAGGAAATTTCTCTTGAGGAAAAATGAAACGCACATTTAAAAGTGGTGCCCTAAAGCGGCAATCAAAACAGAACATTTCTGAATTAAATGCCAAACTTCCCAAAATTACAAGTCTTTTTCGACCTGCTGGTGAAGGATGCACTCATCTGCCAGAAGATAAAGGTATTGTACTGTTTGCTATAGCTAACATTACCACATAGCTAACGTTATACTTTGACAGCTGTACTGCTCTGTCTATGTGTTGTGCTTGAAAATACATTAACCTTATTAAACTTATGCTCTCACTATACCCCCTGCGCCCATTATCGGACACGTTCCTTAATTATCTCCACAACCACATCGTTGTTTAACTTCATTTCACGTTGTACAACACTGCAACCCTTTTGAGAAGACAACGGCTCTGTACAAAATAATAAAAGTAACCGTTAAGTAAGAAAGGTCATTTTCCAAGCTAAAACTGATCAAAACATATCTCAGAAGCTCCATGTCACAAGAGAGGCTGTCAGGTCTGGCCATCCTTAGCATAGAGAATAAACTTTGCACACAGATTTGCTAAAAGACGCGCACATGTGTATTCAAATGCAAACCTGTAGAAAGTAGCCTACCGGTGTATCGACTATATGTAGGCATATTTGTTATGTTGTTGTAACATATGTTCTGTTTAAGCTGTTTGATAGGCCCTAGCATATGTTTTGTTTCTGTTGGAATACATTTGTTTGAGCTGTGTTTTCTGATTGAATAAATTTCCCTCAAAAGAAAAGCTTGGGTCCTGTTCGTTTATCTTTGGATAATGACCGCCGGACAATACATTATCCCTTACATATGGGGGGGAGGGGGGGGCCCTCTCAGGGTTATTCTGCAGGGGGGCCTCATGTGTTTCCGTTACGGCACTGGATACAACACAATGTAAATGTACAAGGTAGGAAAGTTGAGGCTTCGAAATGCATTAAAGTTCACTTTTACATTTCCATCATATTTCTTATTTCAGGAGAAAATGTCTAGTGCATCATGAGAATGATCTGTCTCTCTGTTCAATTTCTTGCACAGTATAAAGGAGTCCGACCCCTGTCCCTGGCCGGCCATGTGGGCTTTGACAGCCTCCCTGATCAGCTTGTCAACAAGTCCATCTGTCAGGGCTTCTGCTTCAATATTCTCTGCATCGGTATGTTGTCACACACACACAAACAATACACACACCTTTATCAAACCATAGATACACGCTAAATTTGTTTTACGTGACCAACTAAATTTACTGCCATTGTATAAGTCTGTCTATTATAGATTATTTTCTGCTACTCCTTAGCTTGAGCCCCCTTTGATACCAATGGCTGTGCTTGATACTCCCTTTAACTTAGTATTACTCTAAGTATTAGGTTATGTGTTGAACAGTAGGTCAAGGAAGCAATTGTGACGTGAAGGATCCTGCTGGTTCATATTTCTACACAAGCTGGTAAATATTTGGTCGGGTGACTGAGTAATATTTCCTTTTCCTTAACAACTGCCATCGTTGAGTCCTTGAGCAAGGCACTTATTCAACAAATGCTTCAATGCAGCTGGAGCATGGACTTGGAGCTTGATTTTGATCCATGCTTCCCCAAACAAATCATATTTTAGGAATACTTAATCATGTAAGGCATGTTCTTTTGCGTCTGAGTGCCTGTCTCTGATGCTCGCACTACTAAATTGGATCTCAACCATAAAGTTTGTTAACTAATAACTAAGCTTGTTTCCCATTTTTTTCTGCCTTTTAGGTGAAACTGGTATCGGGAAGTCTACTCTGATGGACACTCTTTTCAATACCAACTTTGAGAACTTCGAGTCATCACACTTTGAGCCTCAAGTGAAGCTGCGGGCTCAAACATATGACTTACATGAGAGTAATGTCCGACTACGCCTTACTGTGGTCAACACTGTGGGCTTTGGGGACCAGATGAATAAGCAAGAGAGGTGAGAGGAGAGTGTGTGTGCGAGTGTGACTGACAGTGAAGACGAGTTACAGAAAAGTGTTCAAGACTGTTTGAATTTTGACGAGAGTGAATGTGATTTAAGACTGTAAGAAATGTTCCGCCATTATGAACAAGTCATGAAACCCACATTTCTGATCTCCCCTACATGTCTTCTGTAGTTATCAGCCAGTGGTGGACTACATCGACAGGCAGTTCGAGAGTTTTTTACAAGAAGAGCTCAAAATCAAACGCTCTCTTCACAACTACCATGACTCACGAGTCCACGCCTGCCTTTATTTCATCTCCCCCTCGGGTCATTCACTCAAATCCCTGGACCTCGTCACCATGAAAAAGCTAGACAGCAAGGTAGGAAAAGGATCACAGTGTGCGTGTGTGCTTTGAAGGGTCGGACTGGTGATTTGTCAATATCCCGGAAGGGGATAGACAGGTTATTTTTCTGATATTTTCTGGAGAGATGATGGTGAATTGATCTAAAATGTGCCTGCATTTCTTGGTCTGAATTCTATTGACATCAATATTTTAGAGTGGACCTGTCAATTATTTTGGTTGTCATTAGGAACACAGTGGACACTGAGGAGTGAGATACAAACTGATGTGCATTAGTGACTGTGCTGTGGTTGTTTCTAGACTTTCCTCTAATGTCTGACTGTTGGGAAAGGGTCGCTATCCATCTGACTAAACCCCTCCCTTCCCTCTTGAAGTTGTCAGAAACTTTCCCATGCTCTCTGTGTGTAGTGACTTCGTGTTTTTTGTGCTCTTGTGTGATTTCACTGCTCTGGAGTGTCAGTAACCCTGGATTTGCATGTGAATGGAGCAGAAAAGGCCCTGGAATGTTGTAATCACCTTACGCATACACACTCGAGTTGTCCTTTTGTGTCACTGTACAGATACATGCAGAAAGAGCCATTTGTTGAATCTGCAGCACTGACAGAAAGACAGTCAGTCACTAAGACAGCTGTTGGAACAGCTCTCCTAGCGTTATTTTGTTTTCTCTGTATGTGTGTATGGGTGTGTGGTCTGGCCCAGAAGCTTGTCAACAACTCATTCCGAGTTTCTCTTTAGTACGACGCAGACAGGCAGGCAGACAGGCAGACAGGCAGACAGGCAGACAGGCAGACAGGCAGGCAGGCAGGCAGGCAGGAGTGGAATGTGGAATGACTTGGACAGCAGAGAGGGCTGCTGGGCCAGAAATAACATAAACCTAGTTTGTATAACACTTAACTAAAAGCAATTTTGAAAGTATTTTAGATAAAGTAACACAAACAAATACTAGTGAAATAATGTTGGTTGTACTTTCAGTCAGACTAATGGAGGCCATTTGAATGTATCTACATGTTTTTTCATTTGTTGTTGATCAGTAAGTTAAGCTTGTTTTAGCTCTGCTACTAGACGTGATTGGCATTGGGAGCAGCTCTGCTCAAAGCTCAGGGAAGTCAACGTTACTAATTTTTTTTAAATTTCAAATCTACACTGTTGCTACAGACAAAGTGAATTAGACTTATACCTTTATCTTCTTGGTATAGGTGAAATTAGTGACTGAGTTTTTGTTAATTATTCTGTAAACTATGATCAGGCCTAACCTGTAATACACTGAAATGGTCCTTGTCTTACTTACCTCTTGCTGCTCTGGAACCATCATTAAACAGATAGTAGAATCTGAATATCTTGGTGCCCTATGAGACAACATTAACCATCCTGTCCTGTTTTTATCTCATGCTGCTCATTTTAGTTTCCAAAGTTAGCCTTTTTCTTTTCCTTCCTATTAATTAAAAATATATGTATATATTTTTACAGATCACATTAAAGGTCACATTTTCTCTGAAGTCCTCAGATAACAGTATGCGTATTTGATAATGAAGAATAATCAGTTTTTTTATACATGAACATGTTTCCCATCATGCTGTAGGTGAACATCATCCCAGTGATCGCCAAGGCTGACACCATCAGCAAGAGCGAGCTGCATAAGTTTAAGATCAAAATCATGAGCGAGCTGGTCAGCAACGGTGTCCAAATTTATCAGTTCCCCCTGGATGATGAGACTGTGGCCAAGGTCAACACTGCGATGAATGTAAGGAAACGCACAACCTTTTACTTGCTCTTTTATTAAACTTGATATGTTGTTCAGTTTTAGTAGCGGGATAGTGGATGCAGCCATTCTACATGTTCGCTCGCAGTTTATGTGTAAAAGTATGATCAAATAAACTGTTTTTGTAGGGTCATTTGCCATTTGCTGTGGTAGGCAGCACAGAGGAAGTCTCTGTTGGCAATAAGATGGTGAAGGCTCGTCAATATCCCTGGGGTGTAGTTCAAGGTAAGACAATCCTTGTTTGTTGTGATTGTATTGCCAAAGATCTTGGTGTGTTTTTTGCCAAATCACAATAATTTAATGGACATCTGTTAAAATTTTCAGACCTACATTTCTGTCCCTGAGAATAATTGTCACACATGTAGTGCTTGGGCTGAAAAAGTTTAGTAAACTGTAACTTAATTTTTAAATCACCACATTCCTGCTCAGTGGAATTAGCTGCCAGCGAAACCACAGTAAAGAAGTATCATTACTGTCGCTGTGATTATATATATATATGTATGTGTGTGTATATATATATATATGTGTATGTGTGTGTGTGTATATATATATATATATATATATATATATATATATATATGTGTACTGTATGTGTGTGTTTCAGTGGAGAACGAAAGTCACTGTGACTTTGTAAAGCTCAGGGAAATGCTGATCTGCATTAACATGGAGGACCTCAGAGAGCAGACGCACACTCACCACTACGAGCTGTACAGGCGTTGCAAACTGGAAGAAATGGGATTCCAGGACACAGACCCCGAGTGCAAACCCGTCAGGTGAGCTCATGAACACCTCCGTGGACACAATGACTGGTGCATAAATTGACATGACTGACAACTGGTGTGTGTGTGTGTGTGTAGCTTGCAGCAGACGTATGAGGCCAAGCGTCAGGAGTTCCTGGTGGAGCTGCAGAAGAGAGAGGACGAGATGAGGCAGATGTTTGTGCAGAGGGTCAAGTTGAAGGAGTCGGAGCTGAAGGAGGATGAGAGAGAGGTGTTGGTTCCTGAAGTTACAATTCTTTTGAATAAAACAAATCAACATCTTTTCCCCTTCTGTGTTTCGCTTCTATGACTCACGAGCAAACAAATATCATTAATGTTTCATGATGTTTCTTCTTTTACTAAGTCCTACAGAAAAAGTCAATCTTTTTACAATTTCACATCTTTGGTTTTAGTGCGATAAAGCAAAACCTCAACTTGAGGAAAGTAATTTGATGTCTAATGTTTTTACTTGTTTGACTTGTTACTATCAATAATGTCCCTGTTACTCAACTCTGTTGATTTCTCCTGTTGTTTTCTCTGTGTCATAGCTGCAAAGTCGTTTTGAGCAGCTGAAGCGCCTCCATGCAGATGAGAAATCAGCTCTGGAGGAAAAGAAGAGGCTCCTGGACGAGGACCAGAGTTCCTTCGGCAAGAGGAGAGCTGCCGCCCAGCTGCTGCAGGCCCAGAGCCTCACCGCCAACGGCAAGAAGGACAAAGACCGCAAGAAGTAAGAGCTGCTGTTTCATGGAAATGTTCAAGATCCATCGATTTACACATCTGAAGACATTGAAAGTTTAAATTCAAACTTTTTCACTGATTGGTGACTCGCTGCTGACAATATGTTCAGTATAATACAAGACAAATTGTCATGAAGTGAATTTGGGGCAACAAATCAGATTTCTACTGAGTGCATTTAAGATTTGTCTACATGAGGGCACTGATATGTGGTGCATATTGGATTAGTCTTTTTGCTATACTTTATTCTTAATAAGATATTTAAGTTGAGACCAAATCTAATGTCGACATAAAGACAGAAGAGCAAATTGACTGAAAACTTTCCACTTCTAGTGTAAGTGGGCATTTAGGTTGCTCACAGACACATTATGTCAGAGAGCCAGTATTATGGTGTGAGATATGATGTTCTGTGGAATTGTCTGTAAAATTGATTCTCAACTCCCACTTGTGGTCTCTTCCAGTTCTGGCTTCATGTGAAGATGCTTGGATCTGAAGAACACTCCAGTATGACCAGTATAACCAGTGACATTATGGCCACATCCTTTCCATTCCTTTGTGGCCAGTCTCAAACACTAACCATCCAAAAAAAATCACACAAACCAGCAGTGTGTGAGTGTGTGCCAAAGTTTAATGTCTGTACCCTTTGTGTGTGTCTGTGTGTACACACTTTTCTCCATGATATTTTTAATTGTCTTTGTGGGTTTTATTCCTAGTGTAATATTTTATATTTATCCTTTCATTTTTATACCAAACCTGTATTTTTCCATATACTTCCCTGTTTTTTTTGTTCTCAATTTTCCCAGACTGAGGGACACAGATCAAAGAATTTCAATATGTACAACACTATATTGAAAGGGACATCGTCACTTACATTTAGTCTGCCATATGTCTATAGTGTATAATAACAACACACTTAATGTGCTGTAATGCATCCTCAAGACTTTGCTAATGAGAAAAAGGACATCTGTGATATGCTTGTAATTTATTATAAAGCCCCTTTCAGACATGCACTTCATTAGGAGATTCACATTTTGGTCTCATTAATAAAGCCTCAGAGATAAACAATCGCTTTATTATTTTTTCAACTCTGCTGTTTCCCAGTAGTGAGGAGGAATATAGTGTGACCACTGCCGCTCTTAGTCCTGTCGTGTTTAAATAAGTCATTCCAGAATAGTTATGCCACGGAGACCTTATTTAACAGATGTGTAGAATAATCCAGCAAAGTAGCATAACTCATGTCTGAAAGGGCTTAACTGATTGTTTTTGGAGGCCAATTTAGTGCATCAACAGTTGTCATAGGCATTGTCACAGGGCATTATGATTCCTTATCATTTTCTGTATTATGTCTGATTTCTT
Organism: Cyclopterus lumpus; assembly: GCF_009769545.1. Lineage (NCBI taxonomy): Eukaryota > Metazoa > Chordata > Actinopteri > Perciformes > Cyclopteridae > Cyclopterus > Cyclopterus lumpus. The sequence continues at coordinate 14,185,972 of NC_046986.1, forward strand.
TTTGAATACCAACTTGATGCTAAAAACTTTAACTATGCGCACGCCAGCATTACAAAAACCTGCAGGGGGAACACTAATTCTCCTGTTGCTGTTCCAAAGGGACTTCTCTTGTCCAGTTTTCCAGGAGGTTGGGGCTGACGCTTGGTTTTGGATTAGGTACATGTAACAGCATATGTTTATATTTATATATATATATATATATATATATATATATATATATATATATAGTTTATTTGTTCTTTTTTTCCCTGTATCCCTTATGTTAACAATACAGAGTAAACCACAACAGTAAAGTGTGGTTTATAGATTAGCATTTACTTCCACTTTATATTTTACACGAGTGCTTAATGTGTGTTAGTGCCTTATCTGTGTGACGCTTACTTAGATATAAACTATCCACCTAACTAGAAAACCAATGCTTAATGGAGTAAAGCTTGTCAAAGTCACATTTGTAATACACTTGTATTTAAGGAATTAACAGTGTTATTTGGGAGCTTTTTTTCTCTCCTCCTTTCTAAATAAATCTTTGTATTTTTGTCATGATACACTCTGCCTGTCTGTTTTTTTATCTCCAAAGTATGGCGTCTTTTAGAAAAAGAAAAAAGGATTGTTATATTTAAAAATATATATTATTTATGACAAGCATCTGTACTAGGAAATTACTTTTAAGTACAGTTTTTCTCCATAGTCCAGATGCACTTCTTCCTGTTATCAGTGGTGGAAATGGTATTAGCAGCTGGGGACAGCGGGAGCTTCCATCAAACTGCAGTGCATAGATTCAGGATTTGTTTGAAATATCTATGACCTCTTTTAGTATAAATTTAATCTGGCCGTTTTACAAGAGGTAAATATGTGTCCACAATGTTGTACACAAATGTTCATATCCTCTAGAGTAACTTTATGAAATGTACATGTGTAATAAAACACAGGCTCACAGCCTGGATTATTTTGCAAGATGCAAGACACAAGAAAGTTAGATCATTTTTAGATGAGGCAATAGTGAAATACAGGTTAGAGAAGCGTGTGACTGGGAAGGTGGCTATTCAAACCTGAGGTGGATGAATTGAAAGATCAGTACCCACCTTGAGCAAGGCACTGAATCTCCAGTGGCCAGCAGATCTGACTGGTCGTACTAATCAGCATTGCTACAAGTGAAAATGGACAAGTAGAATTTAAAACCGTGCTATCTCCCTACACATTCAGACCTCTGATATTTCATGAAAATAAAGTCACAATTTATACTCCGTAACAAGCAGTCCATTCAGAGAACGTATCATGAAGTCATTGTATTTTTTAAGGTTACAATAGGTTGGAAATATTCTACAATTTCGAGCCATTTTTTGTTATATGTGATATTTCAACAGCTGTAATCTTTTTACACAGATGATAAGTGCTGTCAACCCTTAAAGGGCTGTCGTCCTCGAGGCATCCCACTTGAGGAAGATGATGGGCCTCATTTGGAAGTATATGGTAAGTCAGTGTAATTGCATTTGCCAGCCACATGTACTGTCTTGTATTACAGAAAATGTTTTAATATTCTAATGTCACTAATAGTTACTACAAGTCATTATGACAGCACCAAGAACTCTGTTCACACCTGTTGAATAGGTAAAGAACATGTCTGTGATTTTGAGTGATAAAAACAATGCTGATTTAACCGCATACTCAACATTTCTTCTTTTATTTCTCATATTTTCTTTCAGTATACAGGACATCATGTGACTCACAGCCGGCACACAGACAGGTAGACAGATAGGTAGACAGACAGACAGACAGACAGACAGACAGATAGGTAGGTAGACAGACAGGTCTGGCGTGAAGCAGAGCAATGCTGATCGATTCCCTGCAGCACCTGGCAGGTTGGGAAGAGGGAGCCCCGAGGAGATTTCACCAAGGCAAACTGTGGAAAAGTGTGTGTTAGCTACTCTCTGGGTGAGAAGTGGTTATCTCCCAGTTTTTCTGCCAGAGGGGAAAAAACAATCTCTGTTCTGCAGAAATCTGAAAAATCTAAATGTGCTGCCTGCCGACTGCTCGCCTTAAATATAGCAGTTAGAGTTTCTGCGTTAGTGTCAAGTTTTCCTGTGTGCACTTACACTCCGAGATAGCTGTCATGTCCCTGCACTTGCACACACATACACTCCAGTACACGTACCCTTGTCACCTTTTGCTAGTCACTCTAAATGCAAATGTAGGTGATCATTGAAGACAGGCCCGGCTGCTGGAGAGATGAGGTTGTCATTTAAGGGGAGTGCCGGCGACGCTCTGAAATTACCAATTACACACCTCGTCCATGCCAGTGTTGGTTTGAGAACACAAGAGGGACAGAGGGAGAGAAAGAGGAGAGAAGATGGAGGGAATGATGACAGAAAGCTTGTCAGCTTTATTTCTAAAGATCCCTTACTAGCATGTAATGATAATGACAGAAATACACTCAGCTGTACCTGTGCTGGTCATACGGCTTCATAAGCTCATAATGAGTACATAGTGAGCGCAGATCATTATAATTAGAGCAGGATTTGATTCTCAGGATGAATCCTCCAAAGTGCAATTGTAAAGTACTGATGGGTTGCACAGGTAATGTTTGTTATGCACCAGAGTACACAAATGTATATTACTACCTCTCACTGCCTGTGTTATCTCTATTATAAGGCTGCAGGCAGAGGCAAAAAAGGACATTTAAAAAAACAATCTGTTTTAAAACAAAGGCATTTATTGCGAAAAATGCACTTGACATGAAAAAACAATCAAATCAACCACGGGTCATCGGTACAAGACGATGTAAAATGATCACATGGTAGAGAGCGCTGCATGGCCAGCGCAGAGCATGACTTTGATGGCACAAAAGGCCTATAAATATTCTGCACAATATAGAATAATATATATAATTTTTTTCTGTTTTCCTCGCTGTACCGTTGTTTTGAACCCCACTCAGTGAGGCATGAGGTTCCACGCTGCACCAAACCTTAAAGTTCCTTTTTTATGTAAAGAGCTACATACAGAGGCCCCCTCCCCTCGTACATGCACACACGCACACACACACACACACACACACACCCACGCACACACACTAACAAACACACACACAAGTATCCATAGGAACAAATATGGCCGCCATCTAATTCAAAATGGCAGGGTGAGTGCTCAGGCTTCCTGGAAGGACACAAAAGGAAGTGGACAGTAATTTGCCAATAAAGGAAATTGCATGTGCAATGTTTTGTGTTGAGTTCATGTCCAATGGGAATTACCACTGTTGTTGATGGCATTTTTCAAGCAGTCACCACGAGTTCTCAAGAGGTATTTACAACCAGGAAGCTTGAGGCGAAAAAGACAAGTGTACATCACGCAAATAAAACACAAACGACATGTGTGGAACCAGCGGCTCAAGATATTCAATGTAAAGTGACCACTGTGGTTTGTATTCCTGATGGTTGGACGGTTGTAAACTCTTCTCCTCCTCGCAGCATCGACCTTGTGAAAACAAAATAAGACAATCGAGATGCTCTGATCTCCGACACAAACGAGGACGACTTGTGCTTAAGTTTGACTCGGTAGAAATTAGAGTCCTCTTTTCAGCGGGCGTACAAACAGATGAGGGAAAACCTTGCGAGGGCTTTGTGCAGAGCTGTTATGGGATCTGCTGGCTTTTTTGACAAAACGAAGCACAGCTGCGAGAAGAACAAGCAGCAGGCGATAAGAAGAGGGAAAGTAAGGACAAGACGGATCGGTCTGCCTAATGTTAATACTGTGTGTGTTGGCATTTGGAGGCACTAGGATTTGACTGACAGGTTCTGAATGCACACATTTTTGGATTGAAGCTTCCAATAACAAATACTCCTAATAGTTCTGACCCTTTTCATTGCAAATAAACTGGATTTTTTAAATTTAGCTGAACATTTAGCTGAACTAAAAGCCCTGCGAATATCATAGTCTAGTACACTTGTGTGAAATAGTATTGAATAAACAAAATTGACCAATCAAACAATTTGTTGAGAGGCTGCTTCATTTAGGTGATTCTAACTGAAAAAGCTATATTTATCCTAGTTTGTTGCTGCATGTGTGTGTTTGAGCATGTGACTATGAAACATCTTAATCTAAATTGCAGTAAATCAGCTTTTTTGGTTTCATCTGTTGCTCGTCCTGCACGCCAGCAGCCAGAGGATGATGGCACCCCATGCGGTAACTTTGTTCAGTTCATTTCCATGTTTTTTGTTCACTTTCCTTCACAGTTTAGGCGATCAGGGTCGAGTTATTTTTCCCACAAAGAAAAACAAATGTAAATGACTCCATTTCAAGTTCAAGGTGAACATGAAGATGTTTTACAATGATACAAAAAACGGTTTGCTACTCCTCTTTCTCAGTAAGAAGAATTACACAGAAAATAATTACATGGACGAAAAGAAAAGAAAAGAAAGTAGCTATCAAGTAACTACATTTTGAGAACATAAATCTGGTGAGAGAAAACGGTTCTGCATTGTGTTTGTTTTGACTGCTGAGAGCTTGTAGTAAAGTCTCATGTCTGCAGTCACATCATATGGGAATAGGAGATAACTCAAGTTTCCAAACTGCTTTGGTGCTGCAACATGTTGACTCTGGGAAGCTTTTCATTGATGACATTCAAGAAAAGTTTGTATTTTCTCCCTAGAATTTTGTATTTATTGTCTTTTTTGTGACATGAACAGAGTGTGCTTGGCCAACCAATGACAGACTCTCACCAAGTTATGACCCAATTAGACATGTCTGTGCTCAGCCAATGAGTGAGCCGTGAGGCTGTGTGCACATGGCCAGTAGTTGTTTGTGCTTCATTCTGGCTAAAAACAGCAGGTGAGGTATTTTAATCATCTCGGTTCTGTCACTGATTAATACATGTCCAGTGTTACTTTCTGACACACGCACACGCACACGCACACGCACACGCACACGCACACAGTTAAGATGAGTTTTGCTGTGCTTCTATCTCCAGAAACAGGGAAACAAGGTAGATGGTTGTGGCAGGATGTAAACTAGACAAGCCGTGATCCACAATCAGGACGCGGAAATTCACAAAGCAGACTGACTGTACACTCACTGAGGCCGTACAAAAATACTTGTCAGAGGTTGACAAGATCAGAGGAAAAGTTGTTGTCAAAGGTTGGCAGTTGTGTAATGAGAATTTTGTGTCCCTGCCTTCTGACCTTAGGGGTTTTCCCCTCGAACGTACATTCTTCTGTGAGCATCGAATCCACGAACATTTGGTTTCACAATATTGCTGCAGTCAAACAAAAACTCTTTAACGGTAAGAAAAGGCTGAGGAAGAGGACTCACTGTCTGATCTCTGGATTGGTTAATTTTCAATTTTTTGAGGAACTTTACATCTCAAACTAAAAAACGGTTGGATTGAGATTTCTATCCTAACCAAATGGTTTGTGCATGTTTAAAAAAAAGAAAAAAGGATGTGACATGTAGCGCCGGAAATACCGTTTGTCAAATAAATAATTACTGTAAAATACTGTGTTGTTATATTGGCAAGTTGTATTACATATTTCCAAATGCATTCATTGTCTCTCTAATCCTACATAAAAGATCAAAAGACAATTATATCAGTACAAAATATTTTTTAAAAGAGATTGGCGCAACTTGTGTGTTTCTTCCTCCATTCAGCAAACCAGTTTATTCAGTTTAACCCAAATGCAGAGCTCTATAAAGGTCAAATTTGAAGTTAAAAATGGCTTTATAAATGTATGCAAGTTATATGAATAGAAGAATGATTCACCTCATTCATATTTCACCTTTTGTTTTGTGACAGATCTTCACAGCATGACTAGTTTGGGACAACATCTCTTTCAACATATATATATATATAAACAAAAAACATAATAATGCCACATGCATTGTTATTAACATATATTAAGTTGGTAAGAAACAAATGTGCTTGTTGTCACAAACTGGACATGGCGATGTGCTGACAATGATCCTGGACTGTCGGCTCACACACTTCCCTCATCACCTGGCGGTAAATCTGCTCTTTTCAAACAAAGACAGCACCCAAAATTCAAGTTCTGAGGTCTCAGTGGAAAGCAGAGCTAATGCTTTTTGTGCTAGTGTTTGCTGGTGGATGACGACGAGGAGGAGAACTGGGAGGCGGGGTTTGTCTTTCTGTGCTCTTCAGTCTGTGTGCCTTCAGTAGTCAACATCACGGGTCCAACGAGTCTGCTGGAGCCCCTCTGATACAAAGCTGGGAAAAGCTGCCCTGCTTCCTGTGTGGCTGGTCGAAGCCGGGGCGAGCTTTCCAGTGTGTGTGTGTGTGTGTGTGTGTGTGTTGGATTTGGTTGGACCGATATGGGTTTCCGACGACTTATGACATTCGTGCCAGTATATAATAGCTTTTAAATTGATTAAAGATTCTTGACAGATTGTTCCGGGCAAAACTTCTCAAAAATGCATTCTGACTATCAAAGCAAGTTTCCTGTTGGTCCATCCTTTGTGCGTGCTTGTGTGTGTGTTTGTGTGTGTGGGTGTTTTGGTAACAGGAACAGCTTTTTGTTCTCTTGTCCACTTTTTCCAGTTCAGAAGCTCTCGACGAAGCTGCTGGGAAACAGGCCAGTCTGTCCTGTCCTCTGCAGGGTGCCTTTGTACCAGCCGTCGTCCCTCTTCTTGTGGACAAACACAACGTCCCCTTCCCGCAGCTCGATCTCCGCCTCGCTCTGGGGAGGGTAGGGCACCACCACACGATACCTGCCACACACAGACACAGCTATAACACACACTGGCATGGACAACATCACAGGCTGAATGCTTTTAACCACTGCAGGTATGAGTGGAGACTCTCAGTATGTTCCCAAATATAGACAGCAGTGGGAATTATGGGTAAAAGGAAATATCGACCCCGGGATTCTCTGGAACCTGTCAATATGTTTACACACACACACACACAGGAGGAAAAGTGTGACTGGTTTGGTGCAATAACCAGTGCTCCCAATACGCCAGTAAGGTGCATGCTACCATTAAATTCTTAATTCTTCTTTCATGTCCTGTGACATGAAGGGTCTATAAGTGTGTTTCCACTGAGGTGTGTGTATATGTGTGTGTGTGCGTATGTGTGTGTGTGTGTGTGTGTATGTGAGCAGAGCTTGGGTCTTCAAGGCTACTGGTTTGTGTATTGTTGAACCACCCTGGGTTAAAAAGATGAGAAGTATTGTGAGTAGATATTAAATCCCAGATGAAGCAGAAAGGTGAAGGTTATTTGCATTATTAAGAGAAAGATGATCATCTTTTCTTTCTGTGTGGTTGTGTGTTCGCACCTCTCTCGTGACAGGGGTTTGGGTTCAGGCCGGAGGACCATCAGAGCGTTGACGGCGCGTGTTGCCGGGGGTGACATGGGGAAGTTGGTGTCCAGGGAACCGGACTTCCTGTGCAGGGGCTCCAGCCCAATGGCCCCCGCCATCTCACTCTCGATTGGACAGGAGCCGGCTCGCCCCTGAGACGCCATCGGACAGGAACCTGAGCGGGCGTGGTGGTGATGGCGGTGAGGATGGTGGGCGGGGTCGGTCAATGAGGGGTCGTGGGTGGGCGGGGAGGAGGGAGGTGAGCGAGGTTTCTTCTTGGCTGCCGCCCCCGACAGAAGCTTTAATAAACCACTTGCTTTCCTCTCCTTCTGATGATGGATGAAGTGAATGAAGAGGATGAGTGAGATATAGGAGGAGATGGAGAGAGAGGGAGGAGCAAATGAACATAGATATACAGGAATGTAGGTTTCCTAAAGCCTGTCTTGAAAAGAGACAAGATTGTTATGAACATGGTGGTAGTGTAAACAATACCTCTTTGCCTTTATTGCCTTTATATATATTTGCCTTTTCTTTTCTCTATATATAAAAAAACCCACAGAGCACAAATGCACTCCCGACACATTAATCACAAAAATACATTTATGAAACAAATTGAAAAATATTTTCCTGTTGACTCCATCTGACACATGGAATACCACAGATAATAAAAGCACATTTGTTTCATCAGAGGGAAGGCAGTAAAGCAAAATGAGCTGAGTCCCTTCAATATTCATATCGACTGCCTTTGGAATTCGGAACGAGACATTTAATGTCTTTTTTATGCTGCTGCTTTGGTGCCTTATATTTTGGAGACAGTGAGTTCATTCCGCTTTACAAATGATCAGTTTGGCCTCCTTTTAAAGGAATAGTTCAACAATTTGAGATGCACACATATTTGCTTTTTTTTCAGGAGGTTAGATGATCAATACCACTCTAATGTCTGTACGGTAAATGTTGATAATTAGCTAGCAGATAATTAGCTTAGCATAACGACTTTAGAGGAAGTTACATGCTGTATCTACAGTTTATTCCTGGGGACTTATCACACAATACCCAGGCTGTTTTCTAAGAGCAGAACAAGTAGATCCAGGTCAACTATCACATAAAAATAAAAGAGGCAGCTTGATTCCTCTCTGCTTCTACCTTCTGACCTTCTCAGAGAGAAGAACACAATGGTAATAGAAGTAGTTATTACTCGGATATGCAGAAAAGTTATTGACATAATGTTCACAGCGTGAATGCCGGCTGAGCTGCCGTGCGTATTTTGAACAGACAGGTGGGCAAAGTGGTCGGTTAACAATCCTTCAAGCTGATTGCATATGCGTCTACGGTCTACCGCGGCGGTCTTAAGAGTAATCTCTATTGATTATAGAGGAAGTCAAGGCAGAGTCACATTTTTCCATTCATGCTTCATTCATGCTTGATAATGGAAAGGCGGTACAACACTGCCCAATCAGCCCGACTCTTTGTGATACCAGGAGCACAAAGCAGTTATGTCTCTTGTGCCACTCGGCCTGATTTTACAGTCTCAGTCATGACAACGTGCATCAATACCGAGCATGCCTGAGCATAATTACATTTTCTTTTTTTTTGTAGCCTCCCTGCGCCATCTGTTTCTTTTATACATGGGAGGCTGGATCAAGCATCTTTTTTAAAATTTGTTTTTTCCATCAAGCGCTGTCTTTCTGATGCCGTGATGGACAGTTGTCACGGTAACGGCATAGATTTGCCAAAAAATGTAAATGAAAAGCTCACACTGAATGTGCAGCTGGTATTTGTCTGGAACGACTCACAGCAGGGGTCAGCAAACGTTTTGATACCAAGTGCCATTTTTTTATTTCCTAGTTTCCTGGTGAGCCATATCAACATTAACGCTGACATTAAGTTTAATTATGACACGTTAATCTCCAATGGAGCTGTAATTTTATTCCATCCATAACATCAACATACATAGCAACATTTAAAAGGTTAAAACATGTTTTGCTCCAATAATCAGGACATTGTTCGCTCGGCTGTCTTCACATCTCTTTTCATGTCCATTGCTCCACTTTCTAAACCATCTTTTATTGTAATCTTTAATCGTAATTTTTAATTTAAAAGGTAATTAATACCTTTTTGATCTTTTAATTAATTGATTGAGTAAAATAGTTTGCTTTGTGTTTGAGGTTTAAAGCAACACATATTTGGTATATTTTATTTTATTTTACAAAGTGTTGATGATCATTTTTCCGTCGATCAACTAATCAGTTATTCACATACACACGCAGTGGTTCTCCTATAACATATTTTGGACAATTTAATAAAGTAATATTATAAAAAAAAGAAATGTTGAGTTGATAACATGGGACTTTCTGCAAATTGGAAGAAACATTACTACCCAAAGAATATCATAAATATATTTAATTACTGAACCTCCAACAACTAAACTCACACTAATAAAGTACATTGTTTCCAAATGATTGGAAGAAATACCAAAAAACATTTGAAATATCTTATCAAAATCAAATAATTCAAAAGGCTCTAAATGACCAGTCAACATATAAACATATGTTATATGTTATATAACTGTCAGGACTCAGCCAGCCGGACTCCCTCCTCAGCCCGTTCACACAGTGACACCCGGTACCTCAGAGCACGCTGCCAGGGAGCTACGGGCTTGGAGGCGGGGACAAGCCAGGGGCGCTCCAACTCACACCTGAAGCCACTCAGCTCGTCCCACGGCTGCAGCTCGTCAGCTCGTTGTATTCGGGGGGATAAAGATCAGGACTGTCTGTGTTGACGTTGCGAGTTCGTGCCATGATGTCCGTGGACTTTCCTCCTTGTGTCGTCACTGAACTTTCCCTCGTGTCTTTGCTGACTTTTTTTGTGTGGAGTATTTTCTTGGATTTTTTGGGGTTTGATGTTCGATCACCCGTGGACTAAGGGGACACTGAGTTTTTTGTGTTTCTTTTCTAAGCGACTTGTTGTGCTCAATAAACTACGCCGTGGGTTCGGCTAGAACTAAACCTTGCTGTTGTCGTGCGCTTGGGGTCAGAGACAAACCATAACAGTACGAACTCGCCATGACGACCCCAGCCGACACAGAGAGTGGATTGTCCAGCTCTGTTCAGGTTGCCCTTAGTAGGCAGCTGCATCTGACCAACACCCACTCTCACCAGCTGGAGGCGGCCTCCATTGCCGTGCAGAACCTCCAAGCCCAGGTCCAGCCGCTCCACGCTTCTGTGGAGATCCTGACTCGTCAGCAGGCGGCATCGGCAGACCAACAAGCCGAGATCCTGCTACAGCTGCGGGCGTTGACGATGGCCCTCACCACCCAGCCGCTGAACCAGCCTGTGAACCCGCCCCCTGTGTATCCCTCTCCGGTTAACCCTGCGGTTTCCAACCCAGTACCACGGGAGCCTAGCCTCTCCAGCCCCCGACCGTTCGAGGGTGATTTTGAGACTTGTGCCACCTTCATCATGCAGTGTGAGTTGGTTTTCACTCACCAGCCTAGCAGGTTCACCTCTGACACCGCTCGAGTCGCGTATGTGATTAACCTGCTCGCCGGCCGGGCAGCCCAGTGGGCTACCGCTTCCTGGGCCATGGGTGCCAGCTTCTGTCTCTCCTATAGGGAGTTTGTGGCAGAGCTACGTAAGGTGTTCCATCATCCAGCCAGTGGTCAGGACCCTGGTGCCCGGTTGAGCAGTATCCAACAGGGTGGTGGCAGAGTGGCGGACTACTCGGTGGAGTTCAGGTTGGCCGCTGCGGAGAGTGGGTGGAACGATCCTGCGCTTCGGGTCACCTTCCGGAGGGGGCTCAGTGAGGCGGTGAGAGACCAGCTAGCCACACGGGAGGAGTCCTCTTCCCTTGATGACCTCATCAACCTCGCCATCCGCATCGATGGACGCCTCTGTGAGAGGAGGCGGGAGCGAGTCCTCCGGGGATCCCTTCCCACCCCCCACAGACCCAGCACACAGGAGAGGACCCTCGCCGTAGCTCAACCTACTCCCCCTACTCCCGTCCTGCCCTCATCACAGACGACGACTGGCGAGGAACCCATGCAGCTGGGACGCATGCGCCTTAGCCCAACCGAACGGGAGGCCCGATTCAGGGCAGGCCTGTGTCTCTACTGTGGCCAGAAGGGACATCGCATCAGCGGCTGCCCCACCCGGCCAAAAGATTAGGCTCACCAGGACCTCGGGAGATCCTAGTGAGTCACCTTTCCTGTTCCCGTAGTCCTGCACCACCGAGCCGGCGGATTAGCGTCACCCTGGCCTGGGCGGATCAGCGGATTACAGTGGGGGCCCTCCTCGATTCTGGGGCGGATGAGTGTTTCCTGGACTCGGAGTTCGCTGCCCAGGCTAACATCCCGCTAGAAGCACTGGAGGAGCCCGTAGAGGCCTTTGCACTGGACAACCGCCATCTGGCCCGCATCACCCAGAGCACCCGTCCCATCTCCCTCACTGTGGCGGGAAACCATGTGGAGAACCGCAAGTTCTACCTGATCCAGTCCCCACTGGCCCCTGTGATCCTAGGGCACCCCTGGTTTGTACAGCATGAGCCACACATTGCCTGGTCCTCTGGGATGATACTGGAATGGAGTTCCTCCTGCCACGCCCAGTGTCTACAGGCAGCCCCCAGCCCGTTACCCCGACCAATCCCCAGTGTCCCTCCCCCGGACGTTTCCTCTATTCCTCCGGAGTACCACGATCTGGGAGAGGTTTTCAGCAAGACCCGGGCTCAGTCGCTCCCTCCACATAGGCCGTACGACTGTGCAATTGACCTCCGCCCTGGGGCTTCCCTTCCCAGCAGTCGGCTGTACAGCCTGTCTATTCCGGAGAAGGCTTCGATGGACGAGTACATATCGGAGTCAGTGGCAGCAGGGCTCATTCGGCCGTCGTCCTCCCCGGTGGCAGCGGGCTTCTTCTTCGTGAAGAAGAAGGATGGGGGCCTCCGACCCTGTATTGACTATCGCCAACTGAACGACATAACGGTCAAGAACAAGTACCCCCTCCCCCTCATGAGTTCCACCCTTGAGCCCCTCACCCAGGCTACCATCTTCACCAAGCTGGATCTCCGGAGTGCCTACCACCTGGTTCGAATCAGGAAGGGGGACGAGTGGAAGACCGCCTTCAAGACACCCCGAGGTCACTACGAGTACCGGGTAATGCCGTTCGGCCTTACCAACGCCCCGGCGGTATTCCAGGCGCTCATGAACGACGTGCTCCGCGACATGCTGGACGAGTTTGTGGTCGTTTACCTTGACGACATCCTGGTCTTCTCCAGGACCCTCGAGGATCATGTCCAGCACGTCCGCCGGGTGCTCAAGCGTCTCCTCCTTAACCGGCTCTTCGTCAAGGCTGAGAAGTGCCGATTCCACTCAACCTCTGTCGACTACTTGGGCTTCGTTGTGGAGAAGGGTCAGACTCGGGCCGACCCCCGCAAGATCCAGGCTGTGGTGGACTGGCCGAACCCCACGTCGCGAAAGGAGTTGCAGAGCTTCCTCGGGTTTGCCAACTTCTACCGGAGGTTCATCCGGAACTACAGTGTCGTGGCGGAACCTCTCACCAGGCTGACCTCTCCCTCCCAGCCGTTCATCTGGTCCCCAGCTACCGATGCCGCGTTTCTGGCTCTCAAGAGGAGGTTCACCAGCGCCCCAGTTCTACTCCATCCCGACCCTAAGAGGCAGTTCATTGTGGAGGTGGATGCCTCGGACACCGGCTTGGGGGCGGTTCTTTCCCAACGAGCCGTGGCGGATCAGAAGGTTCATCCCTGTGCGTTCTTCTCTCGCCGGTTCCTTCCTGCTGAGGAGAACTACGACATCGGGAACCGGGAGTTGCTGGCAGTGGTAGCTGCTCTGGGGGAGTGGCGCCATTGGCTGGAGGGGGCTGAGCAGCCGTTCACCATCTGGACGGATCATAAGAACTTGACTTTCATCCGGGCGACCAAGCGTCTCAATGGTCGACAGGCTCGGTGGGCCGGCTTCCTCAGTCGGTTCGATTTTTCTCTGACCTATCGTCCCGGTTCCCGCAACATTAAGGCAGATGCCCTGTCCCGACTACACCAAGGGAGGAGCCTGACTGCTGAGGAGTCAGTTCCCATCATCCCCAAGGGCAAGGTGGTTGGCATGGTGGCCTGGGGCATCGAGACAGTCGTGAGACAGGCGTTGCGCTCCCATCCTGCTCCGAGTGGCGTGCCCCCACGCCGTCTGTTTGTTCCGGAGTCGGTCAGGTCCCGAGTGCTTCAGTGGGGACATGCTAGCCAGTTTGCCTGCCATCCTGGCGTCCACCGCACCTTCACCTTTCTGGCTCGCCGTTTCTGGTGGCCTACTATGAGGAACGAGGTAAAGGACTTTGTACTGGCCTGCCCCGTTTGTGCCCGCAGCAAGGCCTCTCACCGGGCTCCCGCAGGGCTACTGCAGCCCCTTCCAGTTCCTAGCTGTCCCTGGTCCCACGTGGCATTGGACTTTGTGTCTGGACTTCCGCCCTCCCAGGGGAAGACGGTGATACTAACGGTAGTGGACCGTTTCAGTAAAGGGGTGCACCTGGTGGCCCTCCCTAAACTCCCTTCGGCGTTGGAGACGGCGGACCTCCTGACGAGCCACGTGTTCCGGCTTCATGGTCTCCCCCAGGACGTCGTCTCAGACAGAGGACCCCAGTTCATCTCCCAGGTATGGCGAGCATTTTACAAGGGGTTGGGCGCCTCTGTCAGTCTTTCCTCTGGTTATCACCCACAGACAAACGGACAGACTGAGAGGATGAACCAGAGCGTGGAGTCTGCGCTCCGTTGTGTGGCAGCCAGGAGACCATCCTCCTGGAGTCGGTTCCTCCCCTGGGTCGAGTACGCCATCAACTCCCTGGTCAGCTCCGCCACCGGCCTCTCCCCCTTCGAGGCGTCTCTGGGTTACCAGCCGCCGCTCTTTCCTGCTCAGCAGTCGGAAGTGGCAGTTCCCTCCGTGCAGACCCATCTGAACAGGTGTCGTCGTATCTGGGAGGTCACCAGAGCCGCCTTACTCCGAGCAGCTGAACGTGGCAGCCGAGGAGCCAACCGTCGCCGGAACCCAGCGCCCGCATACCAACTGGGGCAGAAGGTTTGGCTGTCCTCCAAGGATCTTCCCCTGCAGTCAACCGCTAAGAAGCTGGATCCCCGGTTCGTTGGACCCTTTGAGATCACAAGGGTGCTCAGTCCTGCAGCGGTGAGGCTGAGACTTCCAACCTCCATGAGGATCCATCCAGTGTTCCATGTGTCGCGAATTAAACCTGTCTCCCACAGTCCCCTGATGCCTCCTGCCCCAGTTCCACCTCCCCCTAAGATCGTAGATGGGCACCCTCAGTGGAAGGTTCGCCGACTGATGGATGTTCGCCGACGAGGACGTGGGTACCAGTTTCTGGTGGACTGGGTGGGCTATGGTCCGGAGGAACGAAGCTGGGTGTCCCGCCAGCTCATCATGGACCCAGGACTGTTGACTGACTTTTATCAGGCCCATCCCGAGAAGCCTGGCAAGTCGCCAGGTGGCTCCCGTGGAGGGGGGGGTATTGTCAGGACTCAGCCAGCCGGACTCCCTCCTCAGCCCGTTCACACAGTGACACCCGGTACCTCAGAGCACGCTGCCAGGGAGCTACGGGCTTGGAGGCGGGGACAAGCCAGGGGCGCTCCAACTCACACCTGAAGCCACTCAGCTCGTCCCACGGCTGCAGCTCGTCAGCTCGTTGTATTCGGGGGGATAAAGATCAGGACTGTCTGTGTTGACGTTGCGAGTTCGTGCCATGATGTCCGTGGACTTTCCTCCTTGTGTCGTCACTGAACTTTCCCTCGTGTCTTTGCTGACTTTTTTTGTGTGGAGTATTTTCTTGGATTTTTTGGGGTTTGATGTTCGATCACCCGTGGACTAAGGGGACACTGAGTTTTTTGTGTTTCTTTTCTAAGCGACTTGTTGTGCTCAATAAACTACGCCGTGGGTTCGGCTAGAACTAAACCTTGCTGTTGTCGTGCGCTTGGGGTCAGAGACAAACCATAACAATAACATGGGACAGCAAAACAACAACAAAGGACAGCACCAGAGAGGCTGGAAAAACACTTTGACTCAGCAGATCAAAAACAAACAGCACTCCGACTACCAGAGCTTCAGCGATATGTATTTCCCTGAATACAAAGACTTAATCATATCTCTCAGGATTCGAAACGTGTAAATCTAACAATGCTCACTGTCTGGAGTGTACACATAAAATGTCCCACCGCTTTGGAAACATATTCCCTTCCTGTCGTGCAAATAAAGCTTGTTTGAATTTTAATTTGGGAGAGGGAGGAGAAGAGTGGAAAATAAAGCCTGTGTGTTTGTGTGTGTACACACAAGTCAAACTGCTGCTCGACCACCAGATGGCAGCATGCGCTCACAATTTAATCCGTGACACAATTTAATTCTATTTTAGCACTGGAGGAGTGCCTTGCTCTGCAGCACACGGGCAGGATACTTGAACTGAACTGAACCTGCAGCGCTGTCCTCCCTCCTCTTCTTTCGTCATACATACTGGCATGTAAATAAACAGTATTTAGCTTAACCTTTCAGAGTAGGAGCATTAAAGCTATGGGTTGAGAGGACTACAGTGTCCGTCCACCCCCTCAAGCTAATTACTCTCTCATTTACTCCAGCGCTTCCAACAATCATTAGGTTCTTTCAGGTAAATACTTTGAAAGAAAAAAATGTATCATGGTAACTCCACATTTTTCTTTATCTTATTGTTATCATCTAAACTCAAAGCTGTTGATACTTTACAGTTAAACATAGTTTCTCAAGACATTCTGAGACCCTTTTCTGGACCTGCTGAAAGTCTACAGGCTCTCCTGACAGCATTTACGTCGGCAGCTGCCCTGCATGGGCAGACTTCTTGGAAGCGCTCGACAAACACATCTGAATGTCCAACATGATTTGTGTCTGTGATGCTGGCTGCATGTGCTCCAGACAGTGTGACAGTGTGTCGAACAGAGATTACCCTCACTGTGTCTGCCAGACAGTTATCATAGCTGCTTCATCGTTTTCCTCTGTAACAAAGACTGACTCTGTGCAGCCTCATCGCCACCCTGACTTCAAACCTGGTGTTTCTGCTCTGCCAAGCCCGAAGCCACAAAGGTAAGTGCTGTGAACGAGGGACAGGCTGAATTTGTACAGGGGATACTACGATCTAATATTTTGGGACAGAGACTGACAACACTTGATCATTTGTGCCGATACTCAGAATCTTGAAATGTGATCTCCTGAGTTAACCTGAGTAAACATTTTTTTTCCTCCAGAATCGTTATCTTGTCAGTCCGTGAAAGCTTCCGAAACATCATTTTTAGATCATAATTGGAAGCATAATTGGTTCTTTTGGGGAGAGTAGCAGCTCATTTAGTCTGAGTGAGGCAGGTCGTCACTTCCAAGCATTCCAAAACAAGCTAGAATGAATTTGGGATAACAAAAAAAGAACAACACATTTTTTCTACTTCTGATAAGACTAGAATATTCTTTAATATCAGAATGACAGTTGGAGTACTTTAACTACCTTGTTCCAACTTGTATGAGATATATTCAGGATATGAGTGATACACGTGAACCCGGTTCAAGCCATCCTTGAGTGTGACGATGTAAACAAGGCCGCCGCCTGCTGTTCCATAGTCAATGAGCTGTTTGTCAGCTAGCAATAGATTAGCTGTCCCAGACAGTGGAGTCAACAGTGAAACAAATGGAGAGACAGATGCAAGCTTTCGGTGCCATCCTTCACTGTCAGTGCAGCCCGGTTTAACATCCACAGCTTTACCACGGCAGGGCTCACAACAGAAGATGGCATTCAGCTTTTGTGCCAGATGCCTGGCTGAATGACACTTGCTGAGGTAGGAGCGGACTACTGGCACATTCAAGTTTGGAAGACAAAGCATTTTTTTTTAAAGCTGATGTGGTGTTAAAGTTAATCAAGTTAATTAAAACAAGTGTGGTGAGTTGTATTTAATGGATGACTAAAACGTCTGGAACCAAAGGAAGTAGTGGCACCGTGTCATTTTTCCTCTCACACTTATTATGTGTGCACGATAGTGAGTAGTCTGAAACATGAGGGATTGTGTTATTTTAACGGAGGTGTTGACTTGCTCGGAAAACAACAGTTGCCTGGCTGGATATTGTCAGGTTTAGAGCTAAACAATTACTTGAATAATCAATTAGTCGACTGCCAGAAAATGTACCTGCACTTTTGTCATTTTTAAGCAGAAATATCAATTGTTCAATAGTTCTAACTTCTCAGTTTGTGAGGAGTAATCAATATTGTTGTCGATATACTATACATAATAAACTAATCGAAGAAACAAAATTGTGATTTTAAATGACAAATCAATTAATCCTAAAAAGAATAGTAGGATTAAACAACAATGAAAATAATCGTTAGTTGCACCCCTCCACAGAAGGCTGTGATCTTATTTAATTGAAATAAAATATTAAATAAAATATAAACCAATCAGTGTTGAAATTCTTATTCTATGATCAAGAGTTTTAAGACACCGTTTAGCCACAATCTGTCTTCTCTTTATTTACTTGCGTGAGTGATATTTTTAACTTGTATTTAATGCATTCAGCTCTTGATTACTCATGTGGTGAAAACAATAGAAGTTGCATTGTAGAAGCAAGACATCTAATTATTATCTATTATCTATTAGTGCTCGTTGCTCTAATTTTTCAAAACACAAAAAATGTTGTATGCAAATCGGGTTAATTGAGTCAACTGCTGGTGGAGATATCAGTATCTATTTGACCCTCTTGCTCATGTATCCGCAGAGGATTGTGGGTCAGAACAGCCAGTAAAGCATGCTGACTTGCATTCTGCAAAAGAAGACTGGATGCAGTGGGACATCCTGGCACTTTTGGCACAATACATTTACATACTATGCATTGGGACATACTACATCTTTTTTTCTGGCCTACTAAATAGTCTGGTAGTATGAGTTTTGGAATGCGCAGTAAGGATATGGCAGAAGCTTCAAACAAGACGTTTCAGGAGTCAATGCTCCAGGCTAGGATAAACGAAGAGAAGCATTAGGAGAACGGACGAAGGGCAGGATGTCACACTGCTCATCTTGGGCATGTTGGGATTTGTAAATATACTGGAGCATTGCCTTTTCCAAACGCCCCCTAACTTGCAGGGGAAGACTTGAAGAGAGCGCTCCTGGGGGTGGGCAATATGTTCACCTGCTGGCATAGGTCACACGCACACATCAACAGTGTTTGTGTAATTACTCTCAGTGACTGAGGCGGGGAGACAAAAGATACGCATTCCAGCTTTAAAACAAGCCTATAATAGTTAACGCTGAGCTAAAATGTGCTTTCTTAGTTGTTTGTGAGGATGAGGCTCACCTTCTCTGGTTTAGGAGCAAGGACGCCCTGGGTTGAGGCGTGGGAGGGGCCCGGCGATGGCGGCTGCAGTGGACTGGCTGGGTCCCCGTTGAGGAGCGCCGCTGACACGTTTGGAGGTGTGAGGCAAGAGAGAGGGGATGAGAGGGGGAGGAGGGGCCTTGAGGCGGGAGAGGAGAGGGGTGAGGGTCCTGGAGACACCATGGAGAGAGGGCGACCCGATTGGCCGGGGCAGCGGGAGGGGGAGGAGCTCTGAGGACGCAGCGGGAAGAGGGCCACTGAGGGGCGCTCGGGGCTTCCAGCAGGAGGACTGTGAACTAAAACAGACAAAAACACATGTTTGCTATTATAATTAAAAGAACACTTATAATAAGTGCAGTCATCAGGGAACATGCCAATGTCTTTGGAGCACTCAATATCTAAGGAGCGATATGGTATTAAAATAATCTATGTCTTTGCTACAGTATGTGGGTCTAGCTATATCATAAAAACAAATGCACTTAAAGACACAGTACATTTGTGGTCTGACTAAAAACCACAAACTATAGAAATAACTGGCTGAAATGTCCTGACATTTAGACCACTTTTCTCAGCCTTTAATTTGTATGAGATCATTTGATTCTCATGAGAATAAAAGTACACAGAAATACACACCCAATAGAAATAAACATAGATGCATGTACGTGCACTCACAATAACACACTCACACACACAGACAAACACACACAGGGTTGCTAGCCACCTGCTCTTCTACACTGCAGTCCTCAGGCAGAAATCCGTAGAGAGGCGCACTGGTCATGTGATAAAACCACTAAACGCCAGAACTATGCACATACTTTATTTTGTAATGGAGACCAGATGTGTGTGTGTGTGTTTGTGTGTATGTGAGAATGAAAGAGGGAGAGAAAAACAGAGGGAGTAAAGAAGTGGACGGAGATGAAGCTCTGTCATTACGCCTCCATAAAACAAAAAGCACAGTGATGTCATTCAGCTGTGTTTGGTAGTCTGTGTGTGTATGCGTGTGGGAGTGCACATGTCTCTGTGTGCATGTGTGCATTATTCTTGGTTGTGTTCTCACAGTGTGTACACTTGAGCCTTCCAAAAGAAAGGGTCACCATTATAATCTCAGAGGGAGAAAGAAAGCATGCAATGAGAAAGAAAAAGGGGTTCTGGAGAAATGAATAGACTCTGAGTGGAGAACAAGGTAGATATGATCTAACTAGACCTTGTACAGACACCGGTGTGCGCGCGTGTGTTTGTGTGCTGGCGAGTGTGTGCATAGCAGGCACAAACAGCACCACTGAGGGATCAGAGCTCTTAGTAATGTCTATGTGTGCAGACTGTACATGCACACTTTGTGCGTTGGAGTGCATGTCGTAATGCAGCAATTGCGCTAAATTGTTAGTCGCAGTATGCTCTTGTCACTATTCTGAAATAATAGCTCATAGTGGTGAGTCAGTGGGCTCATAGAGAGCAGGGAAAGAGAGTGTGAGGATAGGTGCATTATATTTGCTCCCAAAAACTGTACCACATACATGTTTTCATTGCAAAATTGTTCTCAGCATGATGGGTCCGGGTTCCAACTGTCACCTCACGGCGAGCATACACTTGCCTCCGGGTTCTCTGCGTGCTTTTCTTCCAACAGTCAAAAGACATGCGGGTTATGGTCGTCCTTGGGGCCTTTAGAGGTTTAAGACGCTGACAATATAATTGCAATGCCCCCGGTTCAGGTTGCATGTCACCCCTCATCTCTCTTCCCTCGCTTCCTATGACCTCTGTCCTGTCTCTCCTATCTTTGAAAGGCCAAAGTGCCTGACAAAAATGCATCACAAGGTGAGGTCCATTGTAGACTCAAAATGTCCTGTAGATGTGAGTGTGTTTGCCTCTCTTTTTAAGCCATTTAAAGCCCTTTTTAAGTCTTTAAATGTGGAAAATTGATGAATGGAAAAAAGATATATTTTAATTGTAATTCAAAAGAGCCATGATGCATGTCTTGGTCTAATTTTGGTTTTGGAATGAGATGCTCAAAAGTCTTATGATAATATGATTTTTATATTCAAATGTTGACAAACTTTTGTCCATGTGCTGCATTTGAATGCCACTAACTGGATCTCATCCTGCTCATTTAATTGTATATTTACTAATTAATATTATATTATTCAGTAATAAGAGACTATGGTGATAAAATGCTGCACGATGCACAATGCACAATCTGCACTCCTTTAAGCCTGTTGGCTGGTGAGGAGTCTTATCGCACAGCGCGATATTGCAGAACAGGGCATGAAAAATACCAGACACAGACACATTTGTCAGTAAATACTGTCTTTTCACTCGCTTGACATTTCTCTGGAGGGATGCAACAAAATTCACTTCTCCTTTCACATGGTCCCTCACTGGGAGGCTTTAATGTGGCTGCTTCTGTTGCAGAATAGCAGGATGTTTGTTTGTATAGCTCAACTTGTGAGTCACTAAGTTCTCAGTCATTTCTATCTTGAGTGCCACTTTGGGAAGAACATTATGAATTGTTTCTTTACTATGATATGTAGAGGTTGTGCCATTGTGTAAATCAGTGAACATGTGATCCGGATTGATCAATAGACTGGTAAAACAGGAACAAAACTGTTTAAACCCATGATATGTCCTGTTCTGCTTACCCAGCTGCATTGAGGTGCGTGCCTGGTTAGCCGTATGCTGACTGGAGCGCAGGCAGTTCTTCAGCTGGGCGGCGGCAGTTTGCGGCGAGGAGGCGGGACTTGTGGTGTTCACAGAGTTTATTAGTGGGGTGGAGGGACGAGACGAAGAGGGCCCTGGGGGCCCCGGGGACGAAGGGTCGGAGATTTTACCACACACGCTTCCTCCTCCTCCACCTACTGGACTGGACAAAGACGATCCCCGAGAAGCACCAACTCCAAACGGAGCCCTGCAGAGGAGAGAAGAGTGAGGGATATTGTCTTGTCATTGGATGTTTAAACTTGACACTATAAACTCTGTCAAAGTATGTGATTTCACTGTTATTATCTGACTGGTTGATCGGCACGACTTAATGTCCGACTGTAACAATACGGCGCTGCAGGCTGCTCAAGTTTCTGTCTGCAGAGTGCTGAATGGCAGAACAGTGAGCTGAACATTATTGACTCAGCGGTATTCACACTCTTATGGCCGTTCATTGACTTCCCATCACACACATACAGAGTTACGGCTTTCTCTGTGTGTATTGCATGCATGTGTGTCCCACTAGAAACAGCAAAGGCATTGACAGATTCTTTGATTTTTGAGGTTTTCTATGGATTGCTTATTGGGTGTGGTGGGCTTTTAAAGGCCTATAGAGATATTTACCAGCCACTGGTATTGTTTTGGCTAGTGAGTCTCTGTGTTTGGCCCCATCTGGAGTTGCGGCTGGTGTCATCATCCTGTTACTAGATGTCTCTATAGTTTTAGTTGATATCAGTAACTTTTAAGGCTTCAAACTATTACAAGACAATCATCCTTAACACCAACCATCCTCATGAAGCAGCATGTATACCGCTACATGTAAATACAAATAAAAAATGAATCCAGGATAACTATCTATTGAACTATTTAACTAACGGTTTAATACAGAATCTGATTAAATACAATAATGTTTGTATCAATCATTATAATAAATTCCACAACAAATATGTAAATATTAAAATTGCATTTCAAAAAGGCGGCCTGTATTGGTATAACTCAACAATGGATGCATGTGCATGTGTTCGCGTGTGTGTGGGCATCTTTGGCAGCCTCTCATTATCATATTGAAACATTTCTGAGCTGCACTGCAGACAAAGGAGGGGGAGAGGTAAGGAACGGGGAGGGAGGGAGGACGAAGGAGAGAGTGTGCATGCTTAAAAATAACAAATTGCCTCTCATTTGATTACTGGCCTGTCCTGCCTCTCTTTCTCTCTCTCTCAGATTGCATAACTGCAGAATATGAAGCAGCCATTCATATCCAGTGAAGAGGGACACCTGCTGTTTTTGCTGCCGTTTCATCTCTTTGTACCATTTCCTCTTTATATGACTCACTCTGTTGCTTTCTCTTACTATCTTCAATTTCAATTTCTTTCCAACGTTCTCCAACTCGTTCCACCTTTCTCTCATTTTCTTTTTCCGCCCCTCTCAAGTCTTTTACGCTTTTCCTCCACCTTAACCTTCTTGTCTATCCTACAGAACCAGATCTTTCTTTTGATCCTCTCATTATCTCTCTCTCACTTATTTAATGTGTTCTTCCCATTTCTGTTATTCTAATTCTCCTTTGCTTTAAATTTCTTCCTTTCTCCCTTTTTCTTTGACTGCATCACGGAGCAGAATATAGATTAGATGAACAGCCACTGTAAATATTTGTACGCATACAGGAATAACGAGGGCAGTTAAATTGCTCAATATGATTTCAGTACACTAGTTTTATTTGGTTTTGACAGTGATGAGTAACAGTGTTTTGGATGCCAAAAGTAACGATGATGATGACGATGATGATGATCATGATGATGACGATAATGATCAACAGAGCCATAATCAACTATCTGCTGTTATGTGGGTTACATTGTATTTCAATCAAATTGTAAATACCTCAGAATCACAATTATTTGCCTAATTCTAATTAAAAGTTAAATCAATAATTTCATATTCTAATTAATACTGTTCCTACTGAAAAAGTGCAGAGTTCACAGTCGTTTACAGTCCCTTCCAGATAAATACTTCTCAGAATATGCTGTCTCTGGTGTGACAAAATCCTGACAGTGCAGTGTGGAACCGAGGCTGAAGCCTAAGGTGTTTAGGAAGAAAACAGTATTCTGCGATTGTGCCTTTGGCAACTCAAGCCCCAAAACATACATTTTTGGGCGTGCCTTTGTGACGAGTGGCAGCGTAAGTACACAGAAACATGAGTGCAATTACATGCCATGACAGGTAAATGACACTGCTCAGTCTGATTTGTATGTTCAGTTGCAGAAGCCAGGAAATTATCACAAAACCTTACATGCGCTACCACTGCCTGTGTGTGACAAAATGAGGGGCCTTAGTCCGATTGTACTGCACTTCTGTGTTCACATGACACAAACGACACAAACGACACAAACGACAAGTGGAGCAAAGGTTTGAAATACCACCGCCAGATGGAAACGACTGCAGAAGGAAAAGAAGCTCCCTGACCCACCCATCAGCCCTCTCACCTGAATGACTTAGCTAAACTTACACTAACAGTACATTACAATTGCAGCAGGTAGAGGGATTGGACAGGAACACCTGTCAGGAACATGTGGTGCCTGTCCCTTTTCCATCTTGGGTAAAGGAAGTGATATACTGTACTATAACTGCACACCACCAACATGACCTGCTTTTATCTGGATGCTGGGATGTTCCTAGGAATATCTACCCCCACAATACCTCCAATAGCTCCCAAAGGCCAATCCTGAGCTCACTGACCTGGACACAGGGGTGACGTAATTTCCCGGGAAGACACCACAGGCAGCAGTTCTCAGTGAGGTGCCTTTGAACCACCCGTCTTGACACTTCTCTGTCACCCGATACATCTCTCCTTTCCTAAGCTCAAGCTCGTCAGCCTTCTGGGGCTTGTAGGCGTATAAAGCCAGATATCTGTGGAACAAAGGCAACAGTTAAATTACAAAATCATTATAAGTCAGCAGGAAATCTTGAGAAACTGTTCACTAAATACCAATTATCTCCCATGTGGATTATCCCTAATATGTATTATGCAAAGTAAAAGCAAAGCCATTACAAAGGAAAATAACTGAAGAAAGAAACAAATGAATTAGCAAATGAATGAAATTTCTGTCAGTGTGTCGGAGGAGAGAACACCACATTTTAATGCTTTTTAACTTGAATCAGAGAGCAAATAACTCCTCTGGTATCAAGAAAATGACTCAAGAATATTCATGATACTTTCCTCTGTTGTTATCAAAACAAGTTTAAATTCTGTTGTGGTGTGTGCAATAACTTTTCTCAATTTATCTATTTACAAAATAAGACGAAAGAAGTGTAGATTTGACAGATCTTATTTATAGTTCCGCCAACTACTTTATGAAACCACCAAACCATATTTTGATTTACAATAGGATTTGTCAGCCCAAAGACAGGAACTGTGGAGGTTGATCCTCCTACCATAAACCATACATTTCCCCAAGAGTGGGAAAGTAACTGTACATATGAGAGCCTGTTTTAGGATATCAGTGATTGAAAACTGCAACAACTAGATGTTTATTTCAAAGTATTCGTTAGTGAGATATGACTACCAGTTAAGGAAGTTCTGTTGTTTTTACCTTCACAACTAAATTCACTTACACAGTTTGACTGATGATAACAGTAAATAGGGCATTTTGAGACATAGTTGAGATAAAGTTTCTCAGGCAAAAATCCTGAACATATAATTTTCTTTGCCATAATTTAAGTTATCTGAGATTACATTCTCTTTCACAGTAAGGACCTGGTTTTCATTCAATATTATAGTATGGAAATCATTAAATATATTCTATAACTACAATCTTTATTCAAATATCAACAGACCAATTTCCAAAATATTAGCATATTAACCAGACTCAAATGTTGCAATAAACTGTGAACTATATCAAATGAGCTTTGACAAAACAAAGTTTCAGAATCAGAATAGACTGACTCACATGCTTTAATAGTGTCTGGTCGTGTCGCTGGGAGACATTCGTAGTACGTAATGCCAGACTCCGATAGAAGACGATAAGGCCACAGAGTAAACAAGCCCTATATGCGCTGCCTCCCCCTGTTACCATGGTAACAGATGTGGGGACCATCTCCCATCTCCCCATGGCAACAGGAATAGTTGCCAGGTCAAGATGGAAAAGTCCGACCTCATCAGTAGAACAAACCCTACACCGGATGTGTGTGTGTGTGTGTGTGTCTACTTGGCGCTACTTGGAAGGTGATATTACTGAAGCCTGACAATGTTGCATATTTGACTCGCATCCTGCAGGAAGGACACCAGTTAATAGTAAACAGCCTGGCTCTTGCCAAAACCGCAAACCTAATACTAACCTTGGAAGAGGTAATTACTGACCAAATGTCCTTACTTTCCACAAATATCCCAAAATGCCCTCTCAAGGTCTAAAACTCAAATTTGTCTGCACAAAGATGGATGTACAAGAGCACAAACACACACTCACCTTAAAGATACCTGTATCTTTCTGGTAGTTACCTGCTAGATTAATTGCGAGGTAAATTATAGAGCAGTCTTGCTCAGCATTGGTGCCTCACCAACCATCTGGATGTGACTAGTGAGGTTACATTTCCACAATCATTTAATTGTGCTTGTGAGTGTGTGTGAGGTGTTTGTTTCTGCTCTTGATTCATTGAAGAAATGATCAAAGTGTGACGTAATTTAAGTCAATAGCAAAGCTTCCAACAGCAGCTTATGAACACCCACTTTGTTTGTCTTGAGTACTTACACTGGGTCATATTACCCATCTATTGTAATATTTGTCTGTATTGTCTGAATGTTGTGGCAAATTTAGAGAGCAAAGTTCAGTTGATGAAGTCCAGGGGGTTTAGAATGGCAATTATGTAATCACAACATCCGCTTCTCAGTTTTTTGCCTCTGATCCCCATCTCTCTCCCTCTCCCCTCATTTCCTGTCTGTCCACTAACATATAAAGTAAAAATTCCCAAAGTTCCCTAAAAAGCTGAGACAACCAGCATTGTTAGCTGCATGTATTGTGATATATCCAGTACTGCATTTGTTAGTAAGGACTAAGCACCATATTGTTTGTTGTTCATCTGAAAATGTTTTTTTTTAATAACAATACATACATAACAGGCTGTACTATGAAATGCATAATGTAGTGATGGCTGTGCTGTTGGAAGCCTTGTTATGAAACACTGATGTACTGATCACACAGCTGAAGGAATGGTGTGTGACTGTATTTTTTCTTTCTGAGGGGGATTTGATCCTTGACCAGTGGAGGAGTAAATGTGGTTGCAGAGGTGGTGGAACAAGGATAATAACTCTGGGCACAAAAGAGGACATATTTGTAACTATTGCCAGGAGGCGGGCTCTGAAATCATGTTTGGATCTCAGGCAAATATCCACTCTGCTGGAAAACAGAACAGGTGTTTGGAAGTAAGGAGGCACTAGCTGACAGCACCCTGGGGTGTACTCACATGTTGAGTGGCAGCTGAACCTTGGCATGGGCCAGCAGCTCAGAGGTTATGGATGCCACTTTGGGCGGCACCAAGGAGGGAGAGGGCCCCGGGTGAGATGCGTCCTACAGACACACAGAAAAGATACACACATACAGATCGAGTGGTTTCCATTTAACATAAAACATTTTTTGCAATATGTGCCAGCAGCCATTGCAGCTTTTCAGTATGCGTCCTAGGTATTATTCAAAAACACATTTAACCCAGGTGTGAATGCAACCAGAGGCAATACATGTAAAAGAAATGTGTCTCCAGCTTCCAGCTGTCAGAAACAGGAATGCTGTTAGTCACATAGAACTGTTAGAGTAGGTGATTGGGGAATAAGTTAATCCAATCTCGAGTGCAGAGAAGTAGCCAAGGTGAACTCTGGCTTGCAAAACGTACGTACATGTGTACTGCATATACTGTTTATGTATTTAGAGCCCGGACAAATAATATATTGGCTGATAATAGTTTATGGCAGATACAGTTTATCTGTAGCAATGTAGATATGTTGGCATGTAAGAAATGGCATTGACATGTTTGAGGCTGCTTTGAAACCATTCAGATCGTTACCGATCGGATAATAACTATTTTAAGGTCTTTTTGTAAAATAAAAAGAATACAAAGAGAATAACTCGCAAGGTCCATATATATTTCCAGTAATACTTCTGCACTTTGACTTAAATGTGCAATATGTAGGAATTGGTAGTATGACAGCTACGGTGGCCGATACAAAAACGGGAATGGCCCAATCTAGAGCTCTCAATTAGAACAATTAGTTCTCTCATACCATCCATCTAAATGTTATGCTCCTCAGATTGCTTTGGTCCCCTTTAAATGTATCGCCTGGATTTTTCTTACTTTGAACAATCTCCTTCGCTGTTTGTGTTGTCTGCACTTGTTTCGTAATCACTTTATCACGCAGTAAAAATAAATAAATACATAAAGCCAGTGTTTGGTTTGTCAATACTGTAGAAGCATAGCAGCCGGCTCCACGACAAGGTCCCACTACAAATGTAGATATAAACACAATCAAACAATTCTAATTTGTAGATGATTATGCACTAAAGAAAACATTCCATTATCCAAACCGCTTATCCTATTTAGAGTTGCTAGAGACGATCCAAGCTGACATCGGGCATATATATAGAGACAGACAACCATTCACGCAATTTAGAGTCTCCAATTACATTCCTGCCAATAGAGCTGACTACACACGGTTATTTTATGTAAAAGCTTAAAGGCAGAACCTTTTCTTGTAATAAGTGTTTTACATGCATCTCTACATCCTTATTCTAGGATCAAATTACCACCACTGCTACATATTAATCTAATAATAGTGTGTATGTATGTATTTGTGTGTGTACCTGGATGCGTGCTGCAGCTCTGGGGTCAGATGAGCTGATGAGGACCGGGTGGGAGATCTCCATACTGTGCCTGTTGTTAAGCTGGGCGGCCCTCTGGCTGACAGACAGCGCAGAGAACGAATGCCTCTTCTTGGCGTTTTTCTTCCCCTCGCTTCTCCGATGGGCAGATCCATTTCCATTGGACGGGGAAGCGCTGGGGGAGGGGCCAGGAGAGCAGGGGCCCATCGGGGCTGGTTCAGAGCTCGGACCTGGAGCATTAGTTGGCGCGGGCTTGTCCATCTCCATCAACTGCTTGGCAGTTTCATTTAACTGAGAGGGAAGGAAGAGGAGAAGCAGGTGTGTGACAGAACAAAAGAAGGAAGGAAGAGAGGAACGGTTCAGGCGTTAGATTTAAGTCCTTTGTGGTTCACATCCATAACAAGATCTTCCACTTGTTCTTGTTGGCAGCTTTTCAAAAGCCAGCAGCATAACAATCATCGCTTACAACAGCTGGTCCAGGGAGCCTCCCTGTACACAAATACTCCCACACATAACATAACCAAACATGAGTCAGGATTGTTCTTTCTTTCATCATTGTGGTTTCATCTCTTTTTATTCTTGATTAAATCCAAGTTTTTTCAAATTAAATATGATATAATTCCAACTTGATGGTTCTCCAACGTAGGTTTCTCTTCAAGAAATTAAGAACAAAAGTAATTTAAACTCTCAAATACGGTGCAATCTGCCAAATTGAATGACCAAAACTCTAATTTAACAATGAAATTGATCGTAAAAATCCTTGACACACACACACACACACACACACACACACACACACACACACACACACACACACACACACACACACACACACACACACACACTCTACGCTCTGCTACTGCCAATCGGCTCCACAACGGTGGACAAAACTCCCCGTTGACATCAGAAAGTCCATACATCTTAAATTAATTTGGATGAACGCTTCAGCTAAACAAATATTACGTAATGTAATATAGCAAACTAAATGTCTTGCATTTTGTATTCAAGCAACACAGTGAGGATTTGTGCAGGATTTGTTGTTCTGAGTTTGGACTCATGGTTTAATGCACTTATTGTAAGTCGCTTTGGATAAAAGCGTCAGCTAAATGACATGTAATGTAATGTAATGTAATACATCCCACAATAGTAATGTGCTTGTAACCTGTCATCTCACCCTTTTCTAATGAGGACCACAATGAGCTTTTAGCTTTATTGTGTCTTTATCCTCAACACTTCTAATTGCATGTCAGGACTGGGTGATTACAGTCTCATATTTACTTTTAGTATCAGCAAATACATTTAAGAAGTAAACATTCCTTTTAGCACAGAGTAAACAAATAGATATTTGTATCTAATGGTCTGCACACAGCTCTGGATTCTTTATAATGTGGTGGGTGTTTTTTTCTTTATTTTTTCTAATCAGACATTTCTGAGGAATATACACCAGGTTTAAGAGCACTGTGCTTGTTACTGCATATTTCTGGTGTTTTTTCAGGCCCTAAAACAAAGCGTTGCTGATTGGTGTAAGTGTAGCTTATGCCATTTAGAGTTTCAATGTGCAATTTGTTGAAGATTTTAAAAGCGGTGACGGAGCAGACAATCAGTTTGTTGAGATTTTGAGTTATGAAGAAAGACAGTTTCCTTTTGTGTTCCCCAGCATCAGATGAAAATGCAGTATTCTCGCAGTTTCATATCAATGCGTCTTCTAATTTCATGAGCACCATAATCTAAAATGTGTCTAGCGTTTGTCATGTTGCATTTAGGGGACCACTGCTTTCTAAATTTGTGCTGATCAGCTCCTTTCTCACTACCTGCAACAAGAACTGTATTACTAGTGTGGTGTCCGTTCTATCACCACTACTAGCTGCCATTACAGTCTGTAATAAACCATAAACCATATCAGTCAGCTGTTGAGCTGATACTTGTTTGTGTCATGAAAGGATGGATGTTCCATATATGAGCTATCACAACGTTGTGCCAAAGTATGTTCTGCCCTGTGGCTGTAAGCACATCTTGGTTGTAAATGGGAAAACAGTCGGTGTGTTTGAAAATTAAAGAGCTTCGCAGTAGTTTGGGTGAGCACAAAAGCCGGCTGGCGCTCATTAATTCCGCTCACTCCAACACTCACACTGCTTCTCAATGTTCCCGAACTACCTGCTGCTTGCTATTTAACTCTCTCCACCTCCCTTCCCTCATTCAGCAGTGCCATTTGGTGTGGTTTCAAGATGTTTTTTTCCCTTTCTTTTATGCGCTCATGTTCATCCATGTTGTCTCAGGCTCTGCTGAGGGGGTTTGTGAGCTCAGGAATAGTCTGTGTTTAAAGCTTGTTGAGATTTGTTTCACAGCATCAATTGGGCAGAGTGACGCTGCCAAATTGAAACTAATTGTGAAAAGAAATAGTTAAAAGCTCGACGTGACTGTTTAAAGTGAATGGATATCACGGTTGAGGCACACTTTTATGAAAGACGTTATATGTAAATATAAAACATGAAGGGGTAAAATCCTGCAACGTTCTCCATGACGCCATATGCACACTACATGAACACCAGAGGGAAAGATATTTCTCAGAAATGCCTCAGTGAAAGTCTTTATGCAGAGGATGCTATCGATCATTACTTCTGCACACTGTGTGCCGTGTTGTCTCTACAGAGTAAAAGCAAATACTACACGGACAGTACGTGTTAAATGACTGTACCATTCTTGGTGCAATCTCAGTGAGCTCTTATAGGGCAGCTGAGATATTGTGGGTCATTGAACTTGGTCTTCGGACCACAGCCTAACAATGTAAAAACCGGGACACATTAACTAACACAATAACACAACAAAAAAAACATCTTCAGCCCTATAACTCATTTACATCGTAATCATGTCGGCTTAGTGTAGCCTCAAACTCCTAAACAATCCCTGGAGACGTCTTAAGCACGTCTTACTGTGTGTGTGTGTGTGTGTGTGTGTGTGTGTATTGGGTGGGTATCTATGTTTGTGTAGGAGAGTGTGTACAGCACCCACCCGTCTGGGCTCAGTGATGGTGATGGTGCATTTCCATATTAATAGATATGCTAATCAAAGCCAAATCATATGCTAATAAGCATGATGGATTGATGCTGCAGAAACAACTCAGTTTGCTCTCATGGGACAGACAAGAGGACACAGGCACGCACAACATGCACATATACACACACGCACACATGCAGATATACACACACACACACGCACACAGACACGCACACACACACAACGAAGGTCAGCGAGGCAACACACTTGTGTACTCCTTAGCATAATATATTAAAACCAATCAAGTAACTCTTAACCATGAATACCAGTGTGTGTCTCTACATACATACAGCAGTCACATACACAGTCACACCAATGACAGGTCCTCTTTAACTACCACTGATAGTGCCCGGTCATGCCGCAGTAAAGAAGACAAGGTTGTGTGTGTGTGAGAGAGAGAGAGAGAGAGAGAGAGAGAGAGAGAGAGAGAGAGAGAGAGAGAGAGAGAGAGAGCGAGAAAGAGAGATGTTGTTGAAAGAGACAATTCTGCTCTTGGTGCTTTTGGCTGAATGAAATCTCCAAGTTCATCTATTACGTGTTGAGCTATCTCTCTCTGCTCTGTGTCTTTTGGAGGGTGGCTGCTCTCCCCAGGTAATACTAAGACTTGAGCTGATCATCTGCACTGCGAAAAGGGTAAGGCAGCAAGATACATGCACACACACACACACACACATACACACACACACACACACACACACACACACACACACACACACACGCAGTGGCAGGTGAGGGCCAACTCCCACCTGCTGCAGAGACCGCAAGATGCATAAAATGAAACAGGGAGAGAGAAAGAAAACGAAGGAGACACATTCATGCTAAACCCATTCACCTGTTGCATGAATCAACCTTGGATCTGCTCAAACCCATCCACACTCAATTCAAACTCTTCTAAGCTAATATCACATCCACCTGAACCAACAAGTGACAGAATCTAACTAAACTCACAAACAATACCTTATTTTTGCTGTTAGCAAATATAATTAATCAATGGCAGTTTAATGATATGTTTGTATACAGTATGTACAGTAAAGACAGCCACCAGACAACAGAGACATGCTGATGCAAGAGCAACTGCTCCTGCCATCCATTCGGTCTGTACGCGCAGGGGGGAGATCAGGGTAAATGGAATGGTCCAACGATCCACTTTCACTCAAATGAGACCACCTTGGTGGCACAGCAGGGGTCCCGATGCAACTAAATAGAAACGCAGGGTTGTCCGGCAAAAAAGTTGGACTTGGTGCACATTCTATTTACTTTTATTTTACTTTCTGATTAGGGTAAAGTTATGACATTGTATTTAGTTGTCTCCACATAGTATGCTATACAGCTGTGCAGTTTTAGCCTCTGAAAAGACTTATTATTCCAACCAGACTGGGTTTGTTCCTGTGCTACCTTTAACAACATGCACCCAGCATCCCCTTGCATTGTTTAACCCAGCACTATTTTTGTGAAAAACAGCAGCATCCGCTTTAAATCTTGTGATCGAAAATAATTTCACACACTTCTCCAATTTGGACTATTTTGGTGTCATCCCTATCATCTGCAAACCCGTCATCACCAATCTATGTATCCAGATAGTAACCAGAGCAGTCTGCATCCACTAGACAACTAGATAGAAGAGGTACTTTATATCCAGCGAGACAAGCACAGATCAGCAGAAGCCCAGCTGGGACCTCCTCATTAAGCTCCCACTGCATACACTCACCACGCACACACATATACACACATCCGCACACACACACTCAACATGCCCCCGTACTCCCGCTGTGCCAGAGTGATGGAGAGTTCTAAATTATTGATGTATCTCTATCTAATAGCAACCCCTGTGTGTCTGTGTGTGTTTGTCACGGGCCTCTCTCAGTCTACGGCTTAATCATCATCACCTAAGAGAGCCGTTTGGTCAAACAGCTAATTTCAGGGATATGATTGGGTAGCCAAGAGTCCAATCCCGTGCAGGCAGCAAACCCAAAGCGAGAAAGTGCCTCGAGAAGTATGATTATAGGATGGCAAAACACAAAATAAAAGCTCTATAGATGAGCAGAACAGCGATTTATTTGTACAGATGCGGATCTCAAAAGCAATAAAATGTATGCAGCATGAAGGAGGAGTCATGCCATTAGTCACACACTCTCTCTCTCTAATCTCTACGTTAATGATTTTCTCTGAGCAACAGCACATGAATGCAGAATGCACTACACTTGAACACTGGATCTGGACCTGGTGAGAGTCTTAATGTCTTGTAGAACATGCATACGTAGCTGTACTTCCCATTTTTAGTGAGCCTCCTGTTGAAGGTTTCATCATTTGTATTTGACAGGGCCATTAGAGAGTCAGCGTAATTACAAATTTGTGGTGATAAAAAGAGAAGAAAATCATAAACAGCAAGAAAGAAGGAAACACACATCCTTCCAGATTCCCCCAATGGCTTTTTACCACGGCTTAAAAGCCTTCAATGTGATGCAAAGCAAATTGTGCATGCCTTTTTGTCAGTTGCACAAGGATTAAAGTAAACTATATTTCAACCTTGACAGGCGGTAAAATGTTGAGTGTTGAGGGTTTTATCTTTGAACTGTAAGGAAATCCCTGAAAGAAAACTCCCCTTCTGCCGAGTTTCAAACAGCATTTATAATGCAATTTATATTTCTGGGGCAATTTGAATGTTTTGGTTGTGCATTCCTTCAGATAAGTAGTCAAATACAATATCCCGTCCTGACACGGAAACATCATGTGGGACCTCACTGCAGATTAAGCTACACGGCATGTTATACGGAGAATAATGAACACACAATTGCAATGTCTTACGTGTAGCTTTTCATATCAAAGCCAGACAGTGTCCAACCTCTGCTGAACCCAGGTCAGATAGCACATGGTACTCAGTTGGTCTTACATACAGTACTTCTGCTGACACTGAAGGACTTGTACACATTGTTATCTATCTAAATTGATTTGATGGTTGTAACCATTTCCTCTGTTACATCCTGATCTCAGAATGAGGCGCATTACTCTTCTCAGCACAGGTGGCATCAACATTTATCGAGACAAAAGTTATGAATTATAGCAGGAGCAGTACATTTGGTGAAAACATAACATACAAAACTGGCTCAGAATACCCTTAAGTTAAAGCATATACGAAATCAGGGAGCATTAATTGATTATTTGACCATTAGGATATAACTTTTTAATACACTTTTGTGATTCATCTGATCTTCTTAAAATAAAATCTGAATAATAATGAGGAAGCCAAACAGCACTGATATCCCTAGTTGTTTTGTTATATTTTCACAGAGAGAGAGAGAGAGAGAGTGCCACTCTCAAAAGTAGCAGGATGATAAACGACAACCCTTTAATAATGCTGCTTTATTGCAACATCACACTTGCTTTTACAGCTGCAGCATTTCTGTGATTCTGATATGTTAATGTTATGTGTGAATCTGTGTAATGTCTGTGGGTTTACCTCCACATAGAGAATGGGGAAGATGCCAATCTTGTCTCCCAGCATGCCTTCTGCCCAGTTCTCGTCCACTCGCCTGATTACTGTCAGTACCTCATCCTGGAGAGAGGGGAAATGAGTGAGACTCCACACATTGTAGGTACACCACGTGTGTCCGCTTTTGAGTTAATTTAGTAATGGGTGATTTTAAAAACAACAAAATAAAATGAAAGGGTGAACTAACAGATACATGTGTCTTCTGTTTTCCCCTGTTAATAAAACACAAGCTTTTGCAAGTGGATGTTTCCCCCTGTTACTAAAACACAAGCTTTTGTGAGTGGATGTTTGGCACGCAAAACTGTTTTTTTTCTGCTTGCTGGTACCTGGAGCTATAAATCTGGTAAACTGAACCCTTACAATGTGCAGCTAAAACTTTCCTCATCATTTTTATGTGCTTATGTTGGATTGCTCAACTGAGGAATGATGCCAAAGGTAAAAAGACAAGAAAAGAAAAAATGGTCTTCTTGGAAGTTGTAGCTCATTGACTACAAATTGTGTGTGCATACGTTTCCAGTTTGATAGGAAACTACTCGTCTCACTTCATTTCAGTTGCCTTCATTTTTACCATTTAATATGCTCAGTGATATTATACCCGACACACATGGAAACATATTATGTTCCTCACAGGCACACACACACACACACACGCACGCACGCAAACACACACACTCACACACACACACAAATACATACACACGCACACACCATCATGAAAGTGGTTTTCCCTCTGTTGCTCCTCTCCTAACATGAATATGAAGGTCTTGGTTAGACCATTAGGGGCAGCAGTGATAATGCTGTGAGTAATTATTTCTCACATGAGAAAAAATATCACAAATACTGGTTTCTGCATGACAACACGCATACAGCGCACTGCAGGGGCATGCTTCTCAGCATGACTGTATGGCTTTGTGTAATCTTCAAACATTAATCTGTTGATTAGTTTAGCCCAAAACACAAAATAACGTGAATTTTGAACATTATCTGCTAATCCGGATGTAGAGCTCAGTGTGTTTGAGACAAGGTATTCCCTGTAGGACCATGCTTTGCATCGCTGTGATGAGTCCAAAAACACCTACAGTGAAGTGTACACTACACCGTCATTTAATAATCTTTCTCTCTCCACAGACACACAATTACAGTGTAGAGACAGAGTGGATGTGCCGAGCACAAATGAGTCTGTGTAACAGCAGGGGCAAAATGATAAGCTTTGAGGAACAGAAGAACACGAGGAATAGAAATGACTGTTTACACCCGACCGGGATACACACTTCTTCTCTCATCTTGTCCATCACTAATCTTTTACACTTTTACAAATGGGGATGATGTTTTAGATGATTTCTGGACCACCTCAGATAACAAATAAAGAATAGGAGATCCAAGTTCGACTTGTATCAATTATTTTTCAAAAACAAAAGGAGACCCAATCCAGTGGGGATCTGCAGACAGATTCAGATAGAGAGAGACACCAGTACTGGCAGAAGCATTAGGATATACTAATTAACAAGTCTTTCTCCGAAAGAGCAGACACATGCCATCTTCTTGCTATTCCCAGTACATACTTTACATCTTAAATCAAAACTATATTTTTTTCTCCCGCACAATTTGCTAAGAATTGTTTCCAGTATCAGACGTGTTGGCACACAGACCTGGGATCCACGGCCCTACAAGACCCTACAGGATTAGATTGAAGACAATAACATATAACAACTTCTGAGTTTGTGTTGCTCCCTAAGAACCAAGAGGACCCATAGAGATATCTATGGAGGTTGCTCCCTGACGACAGCTGGTGAAAATATATTTATCATTATTACTTTGATATCTGATGTCCCACCAGAGAAATCATCACTTTACTTTCATGATAATGCATTACACAATAAATAATACTCACAATATTCCTCGATGGACAACAAATAGCTGCATGTATGCTTCCGGTGTGAGGAAGCAATATACTGAAATGATTCTCATCTTAATGAGCTACAATACTCTGGAGTTTCATGCTGGTTGAACTACTGTTTTAGGGTTATTTTCTTCCAACTTCTTGGTAAATAAATGGAAGAATCTGATTGCCAAGATACAATATAATTTCCTTGAAAGTTGTTAAAACAAGGCACAATAAAGATATTACCAACTCATTTTGTGTCAGGATATGTGTATTCCTCCGTGACTACACACAAAAAAGAAAGACCCGTTCAGATTTTAGTCCCTTAAAAATATTTTTAAGGGGCTAAAAGTCCATGTTCATGCAACAATATGGAACATCAATAACAACTACATCACTACCTGTGTACTTTCTTATGCAACGCTCATTGCTTTGGATGTGAAAGCTGATCACATTATTTGATCTACAAAATAGTACAAAATGTGGTGAAAGGTGAACACTTTAGTTCCTTTGGGAAGGCACCATGCAGATCATGTACTGTTGACCTGCTTAAATTCTGAGAACCAATATGAAGAGTAGACTCAGTCATCCAGTGAACCCCGCCTGGTTTAACGCAACAGAAAGTGTTTTCTTCTTCTATGATATTTATGTTGTAAATTCAGCCATCCCTCTAATCTCGTTACACAAGGCCCGGCCCAGCCATAAAACACTAAATATATTTGTTCTGTGTCTGATAGAAAAACAGTGTCCTAAGGTGAGTGTGTGTCTGTGTGTGTGTAGCACGTGTCTTCATGTGTGTGTGTGTGTGTGTGTGTTACCTTGCTGAAGGCCAGACAGTCTTTATCCTGGTCTTTATCTTTGACCTCAAAGTCATACAATGCTTTGCCCTGGGGTGGAGTTTGGCTCAAGGGACGTAGCAACTGGATGTAACTCGCAGGCAAGAAACCATGGCAACCGTTGAGCTCGCCGTGGTACCAGTTGTCATCCACCTTGCGTCGCAGGATGATGATGTCGCCCTTTGAGAATTGAAGATCGCCTGGTTCTTTTCCTTCGTAGGAGTAGAGGGCTTTACCACAAGGCAGCGCTGGGATGTTCTGAAAAACACACACATTACACACATACACTTACAAACAAAGGACTTACGTGCATCAAAACAATCCTCATGTTCCTCAAGATGGTTAAGAGCAGCATGATGTTCTATAGAGTGTGAATAGTCAATCTTGTGATGACTTTTATCCTGGTGTCTGTTCAGTGTGAAGAGCTTCTGGTATTGCTGGTTGGCATTGGTTCACAATTTGGGTGCTGGGACCCCTAAAGGAAAGCCAAACTAAATCAGAGTGGTCATAAAATAATTGGAAGGATAAAAAAGAAAAAGATTTAAGTTTCTGTTCCACACAATTTCACATTTATTATCACTTTCTTGTATTTTTATACATTTTCTTTCTCTATTCTTTATGTGATTTAAAAAAAAATAAAAGGCCTGTTTAAATACCTTCAAAGAAATGTTGCACAGAGCAGCATTAAGCATATGCATGTTTTGGCATCTGCAGAGGATTTAAAGCAATGCTGTCAAGATGTAGTGCTGCTGTGTTGAAATGATGCCAGATACCTCACAAACCTTGGGGCTGACAATTTCCTGAATTTACAGTGAACTGAAGTTTCATAATATTCTTCCTAATACAGCGAGGAGCTTGAAAGTGTGCCTTTTGTGCCATGTCTGGAACAAATCCGTTTCAACAATAACAATATGAAATGTGTTGTATGGGTCTATTTGCTTGTTCTCTTTTCTTTTTATTTGTAGTGACTGCTATTTGAATGAAGATACAAATGAGGCAGTGATTAGCAAATTCATTTTGAGAAGAATAAAAATATAGTTTATGTGGGCAAACTTCAATATGTGGCAAACTGTCATGGAGACAAATTTGTAGAGCACGGATAGTTGGGTAAGTGTCATTTTATCACCCCCTGCAGTATGTGAGATATGACTGGTTATTAAAATGTTTGCCAGGTAATTGCTGCTCCCACCTTGGGCCAAACACAGTAATTTTGAAAATGCCAGACCAGTTTGACACATCACTCCCTGGACTTTCATCAAAAGCAGGTCTGTGGTGCCTCGCTTGTCACATGTGAAGGACAGAGGCACAGTGACCCATTTACCCTGAACAAAGTCATGTTTTACGTGATGCTGTACTTGCATAGGAAATGATTGAAATGGTGAACTTCATCACTGTTAAAGTTATATTAACCACAAGTGCAGTATTGATACATGTTCACATGACCGTAGGCAGGTGCAGGAGGACTGTCGAGCTCCACTGTGCTGTATATGTCCACATGTAGAAGCTGTATGCATGGGGCTAAAGTAAAAGATGTACTTACTAACAAGCCTTTATCCTACTTTATTGAAAAGTAGCTCCCAAGACTAAAGAGCAGATCATTAACTAACTAAGTTACATTATTTTGTGTGGTTTCGAGTTACACATAAAAAAAGTCCCGTTTGTACGAAGACATCTTTTGTTTGCCAACAGAGTTCAAACATTAGCAGCTCTCAATCCATTTTTCATTGGATTTGGGGAAGTTTCAGGGGATTTGGGCGTCAGTTAAATTGGGATCAATTGGTGAGATGTCCAACAAAAGGCTCAAATTGACAAGAAAATGCAGTTTTTAACCTGCATATGACACAAAAGCTAAGTTTCTATCCAACCAGTGACACATTGACATTCTCCTCCACACAAACCCAAACAAACACGACAGCGTTCGACACACACTTAATATACTGAACATGTTCTTGAAGGAGACAGGTATTAAAAGGGAGTTTATCTTCCAGATCCAGGTAAACAAACAGCAGCGCATCACAGAAGAATGCATGAAAAGAAAACAACTTATTTCCTTCCGAGAGAAGGTGTTTACCAAAAAACTAATACACTTTTTTTATACACACCACAAAGAGGCTGATTCTCCCCAGACGCTACACTGAGGAGAACAGCCCAAGGCTCCACTGCATGACAGAGATCAGTGATGATGCAATATGAGGAAACACACTTGTCATTTTCAGTGTCTCATATCCAGATACAATCTAGACCCTAACAAACAGATGTGTCTCCATTGGCCACATCACAAATATAATTAAAATCCATCTTTATTTTCCCGGGCTACATGCAAATCATCCTTCCACCAGGCCAGCGGGTGGTGGTAATGCACCTGGAGCTGTTCGCGAGCTGCCACATATGCCAGTGAATAACTTTAGAAGAATAGTGACACCCTTTAACAGTTAGCAATACAAGCTAATAAGTGATCAATTATCTATAAACTAACACAAACACATGAAAGACTCCTTTGTATCGACTATGAGTGAGACACACGTTGCATCGTCTTCATAGGCTCTAACTCACACCGCTCCCTCACCCATACAGATTAATGCTCTCTCCCCAGTGCTCCTTCCATTGACTACTTCCTGACGTAGTCACACTTAAGAGAAGTGTTAAGCTTACATATGTGTCTTGGAGAGACAGATGCTTTCTGATCTCTTCAACATCTGGCTTGAATGAGTCTCAAATCACCTATAAACCACCTCCCTAGGTGGTTTTCATCAATTGGATTTCAATGTTTTGGACGCATTTACACTTCTACGACGTGACTAATTGTACTCTGGGTCACTGTTGAACATCTCATTTTAAAACCATTATTATATTGCTATAATAGTCTTTATTCATCTGCTATCTTTCCACAAGAGTTTGACACCTTGCTGCAGGGATTTGCTCCCACAAGAGTGAGGTCAGGCTCCGATGTTGGGCAATAAGGCTGTGACCATTGTTCCAATTCATCCCAAAGGTGTGGGGTTAAAGGTCAGGGCTTTGTGCAGTCAAGTTCCTCCACACCAAACTAGGACAACCATTTCTCCATTGACCTAACATTGTGCCCCTATGTTCCCAACATTGTCATGTTGGGAACATAGGGGCTTTCCACAAACTGTTGTCACATAATTGGAAGTGCATTACTGTTTAACATTAAGATGTAACTTAATTAAAATGAAGGCGACATAGCCCCAACCATGAGAAGCAGCCATGGGCCAAAATGCCCAAAGACATATGACCAGATGTGTCCATATACTTTTGGCTATATAGAATATAGGGTCTAATTAACAATACGTTGAAGCTGAGTCAGCAGTACAGAGTCTACACTTGTATTTGGACAAAGAAGAAAGACAGACAGACAGAAAAGAAGAAAGAAATACCAGAGGTGAAGGAGTAGAAAAGTACGAGAATAAGCAAATGACAAGGCAGGAGAGAAGTACACTTGTGAGTGTATCATCTGCTGCTTGATTCCCTGGAAACCCTGCATCATAATAATTCAATTCAATTCAGTTTATTTTATATAGCCCAATATCACAAATTACGAATTTGCCTCTGAGGGCTTTACAATCTATCAATCTATCAATCATCAATCTCCTATGAATCGCCACCTTAACGTGGTGGAGGAGTTTGAGTGGCTCAGTGATCCTGGGAGCTATGTTGTCCGGGGCGTCAGCCCCTGGTAGGGTCTCCCAAGGCAAACAGGTCTCGGGGGAGAGCCCAGACTAAGAGCGGTTCAACAAACCCTGATGATAAGCAGCCCACGGATTGTAGCCACCTTGCCCGGACAAGGGAAACCGGGGCACCCTCCCGGAGCCAGACCCAGGAGGGGAGCTCGTCGGCGAGCGTCTGGTGGCCGGGCTTTCGCCCATGGGGCCCGGTCGGGCTCAGCCCGAAAGAACAACATGGAGCAGCTGTCACCCTGTGGACCCACCACCCGCAGGGAGAATTATCGGGGTCGGGTGCTATGTAGACCGGGCGGCGGGCCAGGCGGGAGACCTGGGCGGGCCGATCGCCGGCAGCATAGACTAGCTCTAGGGACGTGGAACGTCACCTCACTAGCGGGGAAAGAGCCGGAGCTGGTGCAGGAGGTGGAGCGGTACCAGCTAGATATAGTTGGGCTCACCTCCACGCACAGCATGGGCTCTGGAACCAAGCTCCTGGAGAAGGGTTGGACTTTGTCCTTTTCTGGAGTTGCCCAGGGTGAGAGGCGCCGGGCGGGAGTGGGGATACTCACGAGCCCCCGGCTGAGCGCCACTGTGTTGGAGTTTTCCCCGGGGAACGAGAGGGTCGCCTCCCTGCGCCTACGGGTTGCGGGGAGTAAGGCTCTGACTGTTGTTTGTGCTTATGCACCGAACAGCATTTCGGAGTATCCGGCCTTCTTGGAGTCGGTGGGAGGGGTCCTGGAAAGGGCGCCGCCTGCCGACTCCATAGTTCTCCTGGGAGACTTCAACGCTCACGTGGGCAATGACAGAGAAACCTGGCGGGGCGTGATTGGGAGGAACGGCTTGCCCGATCTGAACCCGAATGGTGTTTTGTTGTTGGACTTCTGTGCTAGCCACAGTTTGTCCATAACAAACACCATGTTCGAACATAAGGTGGCTCATAAGTGTACCTGGTACCAGAACACCTTAGGCCGGAGATCAATGATCGACTTTGTAATCGTATCATCTGATCTGCGGCCGTATGTCTTGGACACTCGGGTGAAAAGAGGAGCAGAGCTGTCAACTGATCACCACCTGGTGGTGAGTTGGATCAGATGGCGGGGGACTCGGCTAGAGAGACCTGGCAAGCCCAAACGTGTAGTGAGGGTGAACTGGGAACGTCTGGCAGAGGATCCTGTCCGGGAGGTCTTCAACTCCCACCTCCGGAAGAACCACTCACAAATCCCGAGGGAGGCTGGGGACATGGAATCCGAGTGGACCTTGTTCAAAGCCTCTATTGTGGACGCGGCTGCTCGGGGCTGTGGCCGGAAGGTCATCGGTGCCTGTCGTGGCGGCAACCCTAGAACCCGGTGGTGGACACCGGGGGTGAGGGTAGCC
Organism: Cyclopterus lumpus; assembly: GCF_009769545.1. Classification (NCBI taxonomy): domain Eukaryota; kingdom Metazoa; phylum Chordata; class Actinopteri; order Perciformes; family Cyclopteridae; genus Cyclopterus; species Cyclopterus lumpus. The sequence goes on from NC_046986.1 coordinate 14,228,508, forward strand.
GTCAAACTGAAGAAGGAGGCCTTTCGGGCCTGGCTGGCCCAGGGGTCTCCTGAAGCAGCTGACGGGTACCGGCGGGCCAAAAGGGCTGCAGCGACGATGGTCGCGGAGGCTAAAACTCGGGCATGGGAGGAGTTCGGGGAGGCCATGGAGAAGGACTTTCGGTTGGCCTCAAGGAAGTTCTGGCAAACCATCCGACGGCTCAGGAAGGGAAAGCAGGGTCTACCCCAGGCTGTTCTCAGCAGGGGGGGGGAACTGCTGACCCGGACTGGGGACATCGTCGGGCGGTGGAAAGAGCACTTTGAGGAACTCCTAAACCCGGCCAACATGTCCCCCGGAGAGGGGGCAGCGCCGGAAGACTTTGGGGTGGATTCACCCATATCCCTGGCAGAGGTGGCTAAGGTAGTCAAAAAGCTCCTTGGTGGCAAGGCGCCAGGGGTGGATGAGATCCGCCCTGAGATGCTGAAAGCGCTGGACATTGTTGGGCTGTCTTGGTTGACACGCCTTTTCAGTGTCGCATGGGGGTCGGGAACAGTGCCCATGGACTGGCAGACCGGGGTGGTGGTTCCCATCTTCAAGAAGGGGGACCGGAGAGTGTGCTCGAACTATCGTGGTATCACACTGCTCAGCCTCCCGGGAAAAGCTTATGCCAGGGTGCTGGAGAGGAGGCTCCGACCGCTTGTCGAACCTCAGATTCAGGACGAACAGTGCGGATTCCGTCCCGGTCGTGGAACAGTGGACCAGCTCTTTACCCTCGCAAGATTACTGGAGGGGTCCTGGGAGTTTGCCCAACCAGTTTACATGTGCTTTGTAGACCTGGAGAAGGCTTTCGACCGGGTCCCTCGGGGGTTTTTGTGGGGGGTGCTGCGGGAGTATGGGGTGCCGGACCCGTTGGCACGGGCCATCCGGTCTCTGTATGCCTGCAGTAGGAGCTGTGTTCGTCTCCTCGGTAGTAAGTCAGACACGTTCCCGGTGGGTGTTGGCCTCCGCCAGGGCTGCCCTTTATCACCGGTCCTGTTCGTGACCTTCATGGACAGGATATCTAGGCGCAGCCAGGGGGCGGAGAGGATCCGGTTCGGGAGTCTCGGGATCGCCTCTCTGCTGTTTGCGGATGATGTGGTCCTGTTTGCCTCCTCGGACCGTGACCTCCAGCATTCACTGGGGCGTTTTGCAGCCGAGTGCGAAGCGGCAGGGATGAGAGTTAGCACCTCCAAATCTGAGGCCATGGTGCTCTGCCGGAAACCGGCGGATTGCTCCCTCCAGGTGGGGGCAAACTGCCTACCCCAAGCGAAGGAGTTCAAGTATCTCGGGGTCTTGTTCACGAGTGAGGGTAAGGTGGAGCGGGAGATCGATAGGCGGATCGGTGCGGCTGCAGCAGTAAAACAGGCGCTGTACCGGTCCGTCTTAGTGAAGAGGGAGCTGAGCCGGAAGGCAAAGCTCTCCATTTACTGGTCGGTCTACGTTCCAACCCTCACCTATGGTCACGAACTCTGGGTCGTGACCGAAAGAACGAGATCTCGGATACAAGCGGCCGAAATGAGCTTCCTCCGTAGGGTGGCCGGGCTCAGCCTTAGAGATAGGGTAAGGAGCTCGGACATCAGGGGGGAGCTTGGAGTCGAGTCGCTGCTCCTTCGTGTCGAAAGGAGTCAGCTGAGGTGGTTCGGGCATCTAGTTAGGATGCCTCCTGGACGCCTCCCATTAGAGGTTTTCCGGGCACGTCCAACTGGTAGGAGGCCCCGGGGAAGACCGAGGACACGCTGGAGGGATTATATCTCCCGGCTGGCCTTGGAACGCCTCGGGATCCCCCAGAATGAGCTGGAAAGTGCTGCGGGTGAGAGGGAAGCCTGGGTCGGCCTGCTGAACCTGCTGCCACCGCGACCCGACCCCGGATAAGCGGGTGATAATGGATGGATGGATGGATGGCTTTACAATCTGTACTCATACGACATCCCTGTCCCAGGACCTCACATCGGATCAGGAAAAACTCCCAAATAATAGAAAAAACCCTTTCGCGGGGGAAAAAGGGAAGAAACCTTCAGGAGATCAACAGAGGAGCATCCCTCTCCCCGGATGGACAGAAGCAATATATGTCATGTGTACAGAATGAACAGAATTACAGAGTTACATAAACTCATTCAATGAATATGACAGAATAATGACATGTATGCTACGAATGTCGTGGCAAGAAACTAATTGTAATTAATTAATTACATTCACGGGCAATATTCTTTGTGAGTGAAGAAAGAGTTATATTTTTGCACCACACAGAGGTTGATGGGAGGGTGTCAGGGTGGATATCTGTTTGTCTTCCCTCTCCCTTTTAGTCCCTCTGCTCTCTTCCCAGGCCAACAGGCTGGGATGACCTCGTAGAGGCTGCTGGAGGGCCTCATTAGGCACCTGCTGGGTTTGCCACTCGACGTCAGGAGGAAGGAGGTCGCTGAGCTCGCTGCAGAGGGCATCAGCTGAAGCTAGGGGCGGGCTGCTGTCTCTCCCTCCACTGAGCCCCGGGCAGGAGGGTTAAGCTGCATGAACAAGGCATTTATTTTTTAAAGGAAAAGCTCCCACCTGAATCTCAACAATGGTCCAATTCAGTTGTTTGATGTGGTTTTATTCCTGTTAATCCTGGGCATACAAACTCCCTCACGAGCACGCTGTCGTTGGAAGCATATGAATCACACCGTCATGTTGTGTACATCAGTAACAGCAAGAAAGTTCTCCCCTCTAATATAACAACGTTTTAACTGGTTATGAAACAGTGTCAATCTCAGAAGATTGTCTATTTCTATGTCTCGTAATGCCTGTCTCGTCGGTGCCACTGGATCGGATTGTGCGCGACAAAGCCCTTCAGCTCAGACTTCAGCGGGGCCTCCAACCCAGACCCACATCTAGCTTTGTTGCCGTCTGGTGGGAGGTGGAGAGCATTGTGCTCGGCAGCAGCGTCTCCTCCTCCTCCTCCTCCTCCTCCTCAGGCCACGACTAGAGCTCCGTCTTGCTGCTCTGCCAGTCTACGCATGAAGCCAACAACGACACCACGCTACTATAGGCCTGGGTCTGCTGGGTCATACCAGGACCAGAACTGCGTGGGGGCAGACTGTCTGACATTTGCTTCAGTAAAATTAGGGGTTTTCTAAAGGGGACTCTGGTGGTCGGAAGCACCACCACTTATATCAAATCAACACAAAACTAATGTTCCTCATAGTAGCTTTAATGTGCACCTCTACTGGTATCACTCCTCACCAAACTAACAAACTTTACTTAAAAAATGTTTTATTCAGATCTCAAGTTGTAAATGGGAACATTCGTCTTCGAAGATAAAATGTGAATTACGTGTTGCCACCTTAGCAGAGCGTTGGCTCTTCAAATGAAACATGAAACTATTAGACTTTGAATGTCAGGTAAAAAGATATTGTGAAACTTCAAAGATGTGTTTGAATGAAAAATGTAACCTTCCACTTTCCCTTGTCTTCACCCTCCCTTTTTAGTTTTAGCTGCTTAGCTACTTGAGTTGGTTCTTTGCTTAGTGCCTTTATAGCATTGCAAATGCCCGTAACCACATGCACTTTGCTCTATAGATGCTCTGGCAAGTAGACTTTGCATTATGTTTGGAAAGGACCCAGAGTCACTGTAAAATGTAGTGATCATTTGGCAGGAGCTGGTAACATTTCTGTAACTTTTCCTTCACGGCTAAAGACAAAACAGAAAACAGCAACATGAACAGATACTGCAATTGCAAGGTTGTAATGGTCTAAACATGTAAACATCTGCATGCACACAATTCTATATCCATATACTGTATTGATAATGTTGTGTTTCTTGTTCCACCTTCTTAAGGCCACAGTGTAATGTATTTAACATGGAATTGTCATTTATATGCAGAGGGAAATCAAAACCATTAATAAACCATTCTATGAATGAATTACTGAGGATAAACCAATTCCAGCTGCTATTTTGGAGAAGAGGTATTTTCTCAAGCTGTCTTATTCTTGAATATTTTATTTTTGTTGCTTGTTGCAGAGCAGGGTAAAAAATAAATCTCATTTTAAATCCTTTTTCAGTTTTAATCTAACTTTGTACAGCATGACAATCCAGGATAACTGCTTTACCTTCAGAATAAACAGCATGCGAGAATCTTAGGACTGATGCTGCGTTCACACCAAAAGCATTCGCAACGCTTTTGGTGTGAACGCAGCATTAAAATGAAAGCTGTAACTTATCTATGTTGTGTACATTTTATGGTGGTAGTGTCTGTCAGGCTGTGTCAAATAGGCAACATAAATCTATCAAAAATGAATGATGAAATTCAGGAGACAATTAATCGTTGCATTGTGTAGACACAGATTTGATATCTAGTTGCGCTGCAAAGGAAATAATCAGCCATTTGCGTACACATTTTAAATCCATCAATGGAGCAGGCTGGGAGATCATGTCATGTGTGTCACTACTTTCAGATTCACCAATGTCTTCCTGCTGAGCTGCAGAATAGAGATGAATCTACCCAGAAGAGCCATTTAATGTGTGAAATAAGTGGAATTGTGTGAATGGCAAAAAGGAGATTATTAGTGTTGTACCCGTCAGTGGCAGAGTATTATCATCAGCCAAAGTGCGTACGCACACACACACACACACACACACACACACACACACAAACACACACACACACACACACACACACACACACACACAAACACACCCACGCACACACACGCACACACAGTTCTGCATAGTGCTCTCTCACCCCTGTGGTGCGGTAATTAGTGTTTGCGGATTTCTGTAATGGACAGAACGCTTGTGTGTGTGTGTGTGTGTATGTGTGGGGGGGGGTCCTCTGCCCATAGGGATATACACAAAAACACACAAGTCCCTCCATCAACCACGACTGAGATTCCCATTCCCATCTGTTCAAGTCTGTCAGTGTGTTTGTGTGTCCTCTGTAGCCATAAGGTACAGGGAGCTGACTTGTCCAACATGGGACTGACTGACTCCATTCAACAAGGACCCCAATACGCACACACATACACACACACAAGGGATAACCATGCATTACAAGAACCTAAACTAAATTTAATTGAAAAACTGCCTCTCCGTGGCCAGAGACACAGTGGGTGAAAACCATAGACTGTTTGTCAATGGGGAAAACTGTTTTCCCACTTTTAGTTGGCTGTCAGCAAACAGATAAGGGAACACATACACAGCTGACAGCGTGGCTGCCACTCTACGCCCAGAGACACAGGTATTCCGTGCCTTTTTATTGGGCATCATCTTCATGTTAACGTGCATGTTGTCGAAGAAATAATCTGGAATAAACTCGTGAGAGCGTATCTGGTGTGTGAGACATGCGGACAAAAAACATGTCCGATACACTTGCGATCTGGATGGGGTGTTAATCTAGTTGTGGGTTGTGGTCATTCATTGACACAATACAGCTGTGGTCGTTGCAGACACACCTGGTGGAGATCTGCCCTCTACTGTGTGCGCATATCTAGTTTGCTTTTGTTTTCCTTCTCGGTCCTGTATGTTTGTGTCTGGCACTCACTCAATGAGCCTCACGTAAACATTTTAAGTATTAACATTATGTTCTCACCTTTCATTATATAATGAGCTATAATTCATCTGCTTTGTCACATTATTCTTCAGAACACCTACAAAACACCTCTAAATGGTTTCCTAGCTCATGTGTGCCTGTGAGTGTTAAAACTGTCTTTTGGAGGAGAACAAGTAGCGACAACATTCAAATTGACTTTGTTTCCTCCTGCTTACGTGACAGTGAAACACCACACTTACACACCCTTATAATAGGATTAATTAGTCTGTATGCCACACACTCATGCTGGGCTTATTAAATCAATAATTAACAGCCTCCCCGGTGAGAGTCAGCAAGAAGCATTTTCTTCTGCGAGAACAACACATGTAACTTCCACCACTTTTATCCTCATCAATCTTTGAGTATTCATCTAACGTAGTATAGACTATCAGAAGAATCAGGAAAGAGTACATTTTTATTACTGGTGTTTTTGCAACTGATGCTGCTGCTAGTGGTGCACCAAGTTATGTGAGGCCAATATTGATACTATTACAGGCTGAAAGGTTTCTTGTTATATAAAAGCTTCTAAGACAGTTCACACTTTGACCGCTCAAAACTGGAGCACTTTTAAAAATAATCAGGGTTTCTGGTAGCTGATAGCTACATTATGACAAGTATCTATTATATAAATATCCATAAGAATTGGGAGATTTTCCCTCTTAAATGTGTAATATTACATATGAGGAAAACCGATTGATTTAATAACTTCCCCATATATTCACTTTGTGTTTGTCTCACTACAGTCGCTTTAAGATACTGAATAAATAAACTGAATTGAACTCCCCTTGTAACACCATGTAATATAAAAAGCCACTTTGTTCCTAATATAAGGGACCAGTTGAATGAACATTTTCAATGCATTTTAAACAGCCTGTTAAAGTGGACAACGGTCTATCCTCTCATGTTTTAGTGATTTGTTTTTTCTGTTGTTAAATGTCATCATCGGCAGTGTAGAGCAAAACATTTAATATACATATTTAGGTTATCTTGGGGAGTACTTGAGTACTTGTAAGTAACGATAGCATTACATATCAATACCACAACGTTATGTTTAATAGGAACATTAAGTTAACTTGACAACTACCTCCTCAGCTGAGACAAATAATAGCATCTCCTACGAGAGCTTTATGTAGCTACTGCATATCCCCATTGACAAAAGCTTTGATGCATGGATTTCATTTACCTTATATTAGTTAGAAAAGGACAACCAAACAGTATATCACAACCAGTTTTTAAAAAAGTGGTATTGTGCATGAACAGATTTTTTTTTGTTCACTGGAAACAAACGCTAACAAGCGGATATTATTAGCCACAATAGCAGTCTGTCAACCAAACTGAAATATTTCAACAACATGCATTGGCATGAACATTTGGAACAGATATTCACGGTGCCCACAGGATGAATCCTGTTGATTTTGGTGATTGTAAGAGCAGCCTCTATAAGAGCTGCTTGTCGCCTTAGTCTAAAGTATTACCGATACGAATTTGAAAAAAATTGATTGAATGCAATAGCTCCTTTAAGCAGGGTGGTGCTTTAGCTTTTAAATTGATATAAACAGCACACAGTGTGACTGGACATTGAAATTAAATGTCTGTTTGTTACTATAAATGGCTGATATGAGGGGAAATGGAGCTAACATTATAAATGGAAAACAAAAGAATGTCTTGTATCGCATGGTAATGAAAGCTCGTTTCATTAACCAGACGGGTTGAAAAACCAACAAGAATTGTCTGGTCTCCCTTTCTGAAAGCCATTTCCCTCAGAGGTAGGTATGCCTGCCTTAGAATATCAATGGCCATCAATAGCCATAGTGTGGACAAGACTGAGCCTCTCAATTATACATAGCTTAGCTACAGAATATACACTTAGCTGGAGAACATCATGTACCACACTGCATGTGCACTCATCCAAATCAATCTCAATGCCATTTTCTGCTCATTATAATGTAGAGACCAAAGCTCTATGTTAAAAACATGGACCGTTCTGATATGCAGCTGTAACACACTTGGGAGAGCTGGTCCATCCCTCGTGCAGCCAGCAGAAAAGCAGAAACAACTACTTTCTCTTTCATGCCTTTCCGTTGACCTCCACTAAATCAATCAACATTTCCACACAGCACTTAGCATTGCGTTGCCTTCAGGCCATGTCAGCCTAGCTTCTGCAACGGTCAAGAGAGCAAGTGTCTGGACCGGGAGGTTACATTCATAAAAGTGTGCACAGACTCTCACAGGCAGTGTAAGCATTAAAAAGAGAAATCTGCTTTTGCTCAAACTCTTTTATTTACCATCTGCAATTCACACCAACCTATTCCAGAAATACACGGTTAATAAAATGGATGCTGTGAACACAGATATGCGTATAAATCAATTTATTTATGTATTTGTAAGGCAGAATGGAGGACACTCTTAATCAAAAGGAGAAGCGTCATGGAGTGTAAAATGGAGGTAGCTGTAGTTGAGGTTGAGGCTATATTGGGGCAGATTGAGGCTTTATTGCTTGGTGGCCGTAGCACTGCTGTGACCAATAAGATACAAAATGTTGAGTTGCACTTCCCAGCCACAGTAAATAGTTCTGACTCAGAGAGACCAAACCCTTTCTTTTGTCGTTTGTGTATTTCTATGTATTCTGTCTCTCTATTTATCTGAAGTTATTATTTTATGGGCAGTTGTTTTCCTAATTTGAAACAGAAAAATAAAGTTAAAAAAACAACTAATAATAGAGAGCTGGGCTATTGTGGAAATCTAGACAAGGTGTTTTTAAAAATAAAAATTGACACCATGAAGCATGATGCCTGGAATCCGCACACTGTGCTGTGCTGTTCTCCGCTGGGGTCAGAAGTCACTGCAGCTCCCTGCCCTTAACAAGCGCCTGAGTGCTATAACTGGAAGCTGCCTCATCCTTGGTGTTGCTCCTCGGAGGGAAGGAGACGCAGATCCGACGGTGGATGAGGCTGCTGCAGTGAACCACATGAACTTGCTGTTCCTTGAGCATGAAGCGTGCACCGCGTTACAACAATGGTTACTTCCTGCATAGTTCCTGAAACAAGCATTGTTTAGGCCTGTATATCATCCCATGAAGACAATATGCTACTGACCACTGTATTATTTCACTGCTTTGCCAACAGAAACACCTCTGAGTTAATAATCCCATCTGCACCATGAAACGGCTTGCGCTTCACCGAAGCATACTTTTTAGGCTTCAAGCCTAGAGAATGAACCTGGATCTTCCTGCTCATTACAAACGTTACTACCACAGTTGTGCCGTAAATAAAAAATGAAAAGTATGATTAAAGAACGTGGTCTTGTGTTTTGCACTGTGGCACAAGGCAGGTCACCCAAATATCAAACTAGCAGGTGAAGAAACAAATAACCTTAGTGATTCTGAGGAAAATGCCACTTTGCCAAATTCATGTTGCACTTCGCACATAAAAAAAGTCAAAAATGTTCACTGTTACAGACGTGCATTCACATCCCTGAGGGACCGTTATGTGTTGATACAGTGTTCACACATTTAGCCAGAAATGCGATAATATGTAGATATTATTTCAACATTTCGACACACCTTTATAGTAGTGTAAAGTGGAGTATCATTAAATACATGGATATTAAAGTAATGTGTGTGCCGTCTGTTCAGGACTGAGACTCAATTCTTGAAGTCTAGCTTTAAAGTCAACATTTGCGTACTGTGCAGAGGAGACGTGGTGGAGCTTCAGGTTAAGTGAGCTTTGAAGGGAACTAAAGGAATTAAAGGGACTAAATTATCTTGTTGGAGCATTGGAACTCATTCCGTATCCTGGATTCACTCATCTGTCAACTCTATTGCTCGGCAAAACACTAACATTCCCACGGCAAGCCAGTGTGTGTGTGTGTGTGTGTGTGAAGGATGGTAGATGGAACAGGATGTTCCACTCGGCTCATATCGCCATCCATTTTTCCAGTACCAAACCATTTTCTGTCCCCTGTAGTCCATCTATTCACCTCCCTGCAGACGCACACACTCTCTCTCTTTAACTGTGATTACTCTGCTCGCTCTTCTCTTGCTCACCCGTCCTTGGAGGGGCAGTGAGCCATTACAACTTTTTTCCTCAAGGAGTGTGTGTGTGTGTGTAAGAGACAGTTTGTGTATGTGTGTGTGGTAATAGCATAGTAAATCTGCAGAGGTCTTTTTCCACTCTGCTGTGAGAGCGGCATTCTATCTTGCTGCGCTGTTTTATTGGAGCAGACACTCAAATACAACATAACACACACACACACACACACACACACACACACACACACTTATGCAGAGATCGAAAAGGTATTAACTGTATGTTAAGATGATGTTAATGTGCTATGTTTTTATTAAATAATTTAAGTGAACACTGGAGACAAAAGACACACTTCCCAGAGTCGTCGTTGCAGAATCGCTAAATAGTTATATTATGGTGTTTTCTTTTGACCATATAAAATGCTAAATGTTATAAATATGTCGACATGCAGCCATACTAATGCAAACATCAGCGCATTTACAGACACACACACACGCACACACACAAACACAAACACACACACACACACACACACACACACAGTGTAGTGTCTGGCAGTAATTCGGTGCCCTATTGATTCACTTTCCATCTATAATTCATGATACAACACACACCTCAGGTAAAGTGGAAACACACACACACACTCACACATACTGGCTGTTTCTGAGAGTAGGAAGACGCACCAACACACACTTACACAAGTCTAGCCGGCAGCTACCAGGAGTACATTCATCTCAACCTTGTCTTTACCCCTCCATCACTTCCTCGTTCGTCCTCCTCCATGTCTCCTTTCTTTCTTCACTCTCTCGGCACATCGCTCCAATTTAGGGAAGATGCCACCCTTCCCTACTTTCCTCTCACTCATCCTCCTCTTTTATCTACCTCCCTCTTCCTAATCTAAAGGAAAGCTCATGGAGTATCCAAAATGAAAACAATTTAATCCTCTGGGAAGGACGCCGTAAAAAACACGGAAATCAGCCTTTTAGATGTTGATATTTAAAGAAAAAGACTTAATCTCTGAAGATTATACAGTGTTTTGCAATGTGTCCAGTAGTTATCCAGATACCTCTGGAGCCAACAGACAGACAGACTGACAGGCTGGAAGACGTAGACCTAATTTGGCTCTGCCAGTTGCAGGCAAGAAATATCCCAGTCGGAGAGAGACGGATGAAAAGTCAGACAATTCATAAAGAACTGACCACTACACTGTGTATAGTCACATGAAATACACAACTGCACTCCTAGTTGTGAATTGTTCAATTCCCCTGATGAAACCAAATGAAACCTGCAGGGATTACTGCCCAGTCAACAGCAGCATAATAACTGCTATCCATCAAAAGTCCCTCGCAGTTTGACACATCGGCTCACGAACACATGCACACGCTTTCTCTTTAAGTTCCATATGGCAAAAGCCACTTGACAGAGCGAGTTTGTTTTCATTGAAATTACTGGGTCAGTGAGCGTGAACACTGAGCTCAGCAACCAGGTGTGTGTTGTTGCTCTCGCTGACAGACGCACACTTTTAGTGAGGGGCAGCATGATGATGTGTTCTTTTCACATCTGTGTGAGAATGTGTACGTTATATATACCGTGTTAGCGGCAGTGGGATACATGAACAAAACAGCATTATATTGTGATCCTTCCTCTTACCGTAATCCGGGATGTACTTTCTGAATAAAGAACAATAAGAGCACTTCGTATTAAAGTCTGTTGAGAGTGAGTCCTCATTACTCATTCATATAAAGATCGACACATGCACAAAGTCAGATCTGCACTCACAACACCAGTGGTGTGCTTGCGAGGTCCAACATGGGAATTTGTTTATATAAAAGTAGAAGTCTATTAGGATTCTTACTACACAGTAATAATTACAAAACTAATCCTATTAATATCACTTGGTAGGTTTATTTCCCCCTGGACTCCCATAGGGATAATTATATTGAAAAGGGCATTATTCATAATTGAGATATGCAAATAATTATTATATTCCCCTCAAAAAAATATTGAGCTATTCTCAATGAGTTCTCAACTCTCTATGTAAAGTAACAATGTACATTATATATAGTGATGTATGCATCTGATTCTACTTGACAGAAATCCTTTTTGTAGATACACGGATAAAGTATGTGTGCGCATGTGCACGTTACACAATAGGATAGGTTTTAAAATGATACAAATGTGTGTATGATACTACAAAGAACTGTGCAGGAACACAGAATAAAAGCTGCCCACTCCGAGAGCTTACACAAGCTGTCAAGCTGAATTATAATTGTCCGTGCACACACAAAGACACAGCTATCTTTAATCTGCCCGTAGACTTTTGTACAATGTCAAATAAACTTTCATCTTCACATTGAATATTCTTTGTGAATATCTTCCATGATGTACTTGCATGACTTGACGTCAGGCTCCGTGTATTGAGGGTATTTGACTGAGTGAACGACTGAGAAGGAGGCAACGACAGAATGAGAGAAATGGGGCACAAGATGGGAAGGAGGAACGACAGCGAGCTCCACTACAGAAAGCTTGGGGATCGCATGCATATTCATAAGACTCATTTCCATCTGAGCTGTGAGAGAATGCTTGGCTATGTAAAAAAAGCAGCAACAAAAAAACACATACAGCAGAGCTTGTTAAATATTGCAAGCTGTTTAGTGCCAGTGGAGTTGTGAAAAGGATGGATGTCTTACCTGATCGAGTTTTCAAGCAGGAGGTATCAAGGAAGGCAGGATGAAAGAAGGGGAAAGGATCATTAATGCAGTCAGAATCCTTAATAAGTCCTAAAGTGAATGCATGTACCTTAAAATGTATTAACTGTAACAATAGTCAACTGATTCATACGACTAAATAAGAGCACACGTTGCCATGCACAAAATATAGGTAACTGCATACATTATAATAACTGAAGAAAATGTGATAACTGCCTGATAAGAAGTTCCACACTCTTCCAGTGAATTACACAGAGATACCTCACAGATAGAGAGAATAGATACACAATATCATATCACATTAAGCTATACAGATGCTATTACATCATCACACAAATCCTGCAGCTGATTAAATGATGCAACAACCAACATAAAACATGACATGCCACCTGATGGTTATCATGGGGATTATGATTTTTGCTACAATACATGCAGTTAAACATACTGTTAATTCATTTAATAGCCAAGGTATTTTACGTGAAACCCGCAGCTGTTTGAAATTCAGAATTTGTCATTTTTATGAATGTTTGTGCTCTGAGGTCTCTCTTCGTAACACAGACTATACCTGATTCAATAACACAACAGGGGAAGATGACACAATGATGACATAGATGAAATAATGATGTTAGAGTAACACAATTCTTATTGCACCATGTGCTACATACTGATGGAATTGTCAAAGAAATGTAGCATGGCAATGAATTCCACAGCTGTACCAAATTGTGCAATGTATCTGAACTGTATACAGAAAAGGAATATCACAGTATTCTGGAAATGCTGTAAAGTGGTAAATTCAGACCGGTGCATCTCTTTTTATGACTCCAACCTTTCAAGACAACAAAGCGCCTTTGACTCCTGTACTCGGGGTCAAAGGTGTGGCAGGGAGAGCAGGTAAACGCTGTTAGTCTTCTCTGTCATTACCACCCAGGGCTTTCATAATGAAGCAGCTTCTTTAAGAGACTGCCCACATACTGCCAATGCTCAAGAACTGATTCAATTATTCATAGCTAGAATGTTTAAATGCCTACATTTTGCCCTTGTGAGAGAGTAATCGAGGAAAATTAGCTATGAGGAGAGAAAGATGCTGCGGGCAGGTGAGGTTGCTAAGGGTGACAGGTTGTCATGAATGTGCCCTTTCTATTGGTCCCCTCCCTTGTTTAGACCCCTGTTGCTGTGGTGACAGGGGGCCTTGAGTGACAGATGGTTGCTGAGGCGTGTCGGCGGTTGTTAAGAGTACTAAATGTGTCAATCACAGTCACACTTATAAAGAGCTTATACGCATGGCAAAAAGAAACACAAACCGCAGTGAGTTTAAGGGTTGAATACGGACCTGAATGCATTTGATACAGTCTTAAGGTTTTCAGTAAGTATATTTGATTTCACATGTTCTCCAAAAGGGATTAATTAAAAGGTATTTATGTCACTTGCAAGAGTTAGATCAAATAACTTGCTTCATGTGTGACATCTCTCACCAAATGCATGCGTGCAAATTCAGATTTATTCACCACAGGTCCATAAGAGACTGTTACAGTTCATCAAAGCAGCTTAGGAAATTTTTTTTAAATTTTTTTATGAATCAGACTTACAGTAGTTGTATCGTATGAGGTAATTTAAAAACTTGATCTAGTATTGTGCAACCCTGTCCCCTAAAAATATCTTTAAAAATAATTACTAATTAGTATATGCATGGTTAACATGGATAAAGAGTAAACGTACATATTGGACCAAAACAAACTTGGCAAAGCAAACATATATATGTGGATTTTGTATGGCATACTCTGCACTGGCCTGTGGATATTATGAATGATGAACACACACACACACACACACACACACACACACACACACACACACACACACACACACACACACACACACACACACACACACACACTTATTTTTCTACTATTTTTCCCAAGAACTCTGAGCTAGGCCAGAGAGATAGTGAGACATAAGTGATGGTGACACATCGGACCAATCTGATAAGGTTAAAGTGGATTGAACTCTCTGTCTGTAGAACAGTCTGGACATCTGACAGAGAGGGTTTAACATTAAAGTACACAGACAGACATCACAGATGAGCGTGGCCGGATCCTGAATACTAAACTCTACTCTCTAATGTAAACGTCTAGCCTTCGAGAGCCTCCCCACTAGTCTGATCAGCACAGTATTGGAGAGAGAAAGATGTTAACCAAGGGGCTCACACTGCAGTATCACACTCACACACACACACACACACACATACACACACGCACACACTCACTGTGCATGTGCACACATGCATGAGCCCTTAAGTCAATGGGAACACAAACTGAGGTTCTTCCCCGAGGCTCTCCACTGATACTTGTTGAAAAAGGAGATTCCTCCACCATGATGTCAGTTCTTCACACAGTACACGCACACAGACAGAGACACACACACACACACACACACACACACCCACACACACTTGCACTGACAACAAAGACAATTGGAAAGGAAGCTGTTGGCAATGACCAATCGGCTTGCAGAAACATGCCATGATGGCGGTGTCTGTCTCTTCTTTCTTCCTCCCTGTATGTTTCTATCATTACATCCACCACCTCATTCCATCTCCAACAGACATGTTTACATGCCACATCTCTCACTCTTCCAGCCTCGTCTGTCTCCCTCAGCCTATCTTCCTTTCCTTCCTTCCTGCTGTTTCTCATCCTGTTGCTCCAGGGTGTTTTTTTATTATTTAAAATTGTATCTGTCTCTGGTTGTTTCTCAATTTTCAGTTTAGCTTCACTTGAAAGCTGTTTTATTGACACAAACAAAGGCATTTAATAAGAAAAGCTGATGCAAAGACAGCCAGACACAACAACTATGACACTCTAATGTTCTAATGGTCAAATAATTTTATATATCCATCCATCCATCTATACATCCATTTTCAATACCGCTTATCCTCATTAGGGTCGCGGGGGAGCTGGAGCCTATCCCAGCTGACATGAATATGACTATAATGGACATGATGCATTTTACGTTATTCCAGATCAAATCACTGCCACACTGGTGTGAACAAGTACATAGAGTATGAATATCTTTTAGTTTTCTTTATACTGCCAACTTCAAAAATGCTGTCTGCTTCCTCTCAGTTACAGATTAGATATGAAAACAGTTGCACTGCCTTTTTTTTCGTACTTCTCTCCCTAACATGCCTGATTAGTTGTTGTGAAGTGCTTTCAGATTGATAGGTATTATATGGACTGAAAGGCCATGCAGGGGTGTACATTTACCCCAGCAGCACAGAGGTAGACATTTACTGAGGTTTAACTGTAGACATGGGAGTCTTTCATCACCTGGATCACGGCAGAGAGAGAGAGAGAGAGAGAGAGAGAGAGAGAGACTGAAAGTACTCTTGACATTGAGTAACAATTTGTTACATTCCCCACCCGGTGTCATTACTGTACACCCTCTCTTCCGCTGCAGTACTATCACCCTGGTTTCTTCACATTTGTTTTCCAGACCTCTTTAAACCGTAAACCTATAATAACCGTACTAACTTATGGAACTGTCCGAGTTAAATACACTGTGGTTAGGGAAAACCACATTTATGCAGTTATATCCACTCAGTGAGAGCACATTTATGTAAATGTATATTTGTAACCTCACCCAGCGCCACTGCAACACAGTCAAGAGCCTCTGATAAAACCACTCTTGATTGACAGTCTGAAGGTTTGAGCAACATGGATCTGAATAGTCCAATAGTGTATGAAACAAAATGTTCACACGGGTAAATGGAGTTGGCTATCAAATCTAGAAATTAGAGAGAACCGTCAGCAACAAGCAAAGAATAAACTGTGTACTGTGTTTTCATAAACAGGCCGTTCTGTAGCGTAGTTTACACATCAACATGTACATGGGCACCAACCAGCTTAACTTTCCTTAATGAGTTAACAAATAAGACAACAATGCTGTATTTTCAGCCATGCCTTGGTGGACCTGCCATGGTCCTGCGCAAAAGTTCTATTTGTCACTTGACATTTCCTTTTACATTTTTTGTCCGTTCCACTAAATTCAACATGTCAAAAGCGCAATTTTTTATTCACAACCATTAAGGTCCTCACAAATGCTCAAGCCGCTTAGTGAAGATGCAGTTCAGCATCATCAGGTGTTTAAAGTACAGTAGACGGAAAGTCGTCTGGCTTAGACTGTTTAATTTGGAAGACAATTCAGCTAAGTATACTTCTTCATGTGATTAGCTACTATTCTTCTCCCACTATGCCAGGAAGTGGAACTATTCTACCTTCACACCACCAGAGATATATGTTTTAACTAGCAGTACATGAGCTGTGTGTAAACAGTGCTGGATCTATATGTATTCTTCCAATAAATTCCTTGCAAACCAGTTGCCAACACAGATTTATCAAATACTAAAATCTTCCGGATGGAACACTATATACTGAGTAAATGAACCAAGTCTGATTCTGTGAGGTGTGGCATACTGCACAGACAAATGTTCCCCAAAAACCTCCCATTATTAGTGTTCATTATTTAATACCATACACATTCATACAAAGATAGGTGTCAGAACAAAAGCCTGCACTCCATCTCTATATTGACCGTTTTTACTTGTCAAACACATGTTTGACCTTAGTCTCCGTCTTGGAAGGGCTCCTACACTTTGGAAGACATCATGCCTTGTCCCTGTCCCCAAGAAGCCCCACCCAACTGAACTCAACGACTTCCGCCCGGTAGCCCTCACGTCACACATAATGAAAACCATGGAGAGACTGCTACTGCACAGCCTCAGACCTCAGGTACGACACGCACTGGACCCACTACAGTTCGCATACCAGGAGAAGGTAGGAGTGGACGATGTGATCACATACCTGCTGCATAGGACGCATACTCACTTGGACAAGGGGAAAAGTGCTGTGAGAATCATTTTTCTTCGATTTCTGCAGTGCTTTTAACACCATCCACAGACTTGGAGACAAGCTCCTGCAGATGGGCGTGGACGATCACCTTGTATCATGGATTACCAACTACCTGATAGGGCGGCCACAGTTTGTCAGACTGAAGGACTGCCTGTCCGACACTGTGGTCTGCAGCACCGGAGCACCACAGGGAACTGTGCTCTCCCCTGCTCTGTTTACCCTGTACACTTCTGACTTAATACATTTGTTTTATAAGGCGCCTTTCAAGGCACTCAAGGTCGCCGTACAACATATTTAAAAATCTGACACAATTTAAAAAGCAGCACAGTTAAAAGCAGAACAGTTTGCAGCAGAGCAACCCAGAGGGGAACACGTCAGGCATAGGCCTGCCTGAAAAGGTGGGTTTTGAGGTGGGTTTTGAATAAAATGATAGAGTCAATGTTTCTGATGTCAGGGGGGAGGGAGTTCCAGAGGCGAGGGGCAGAGCGGCTGAAGGCTCTTGACCCCATGGTGGACAGACGAGCTGGGGGGACAGTCAGGTTGATGGAGGAGGCAGACCATGCCTCCTCCATGTTACAATACAGAGTCTTGCCACATTCAGAAGTTTTCGGACGACACAGCAATTGTAGGGTGTATCAGGGATGGCCAGGAGGGGGAGTACGAGAGTCTGGTGGAGGACTTTGTTCAATGGTGCAAACACAACCACTTACAACTCAACACTGCTAAGACCAAGGAAATGGTGGTGGATTTCCGCAGGTCTAAACCCACTATGCTACCAGTCTCCATTGAGGGGGTCAATGTGGAGGTGGTAGGTACATACAAGTACCTTGGGGTAATTCTGGACAATAAACTGGACTGGTCTGCCAACACGGACGCAATCTACAAGAAAGGGCAGAGCCGGCTGTAATTTCTGAGGAGGCTGCGGTCATTCAACGTCTGCAGCAAACTCCTCGAGATGTTTTACCAGTCTGTCGTCGCCAGCGTCCTCTTCTACGCGATGGTGTGCTGGGGAGGAAGCACTAAGAAGAAGGATGCAGGGCGACTGGATAGGCTGGTGAAGAAAGCTGGCTCTGTAGTTGGTGCTGAACTGGAGTGCATCACTTCAGTCGCCGACAAAAGGACCCTCACCATCATGGACAATGAAAGCCATCCACTCTACGGTACCATCACTCGACAGAAGAGTCTGATCAGCTGGAGACTGCGCTCGCTGCCATGCAGAACTGATAGACTGTGTAAATCATTCATCCCCAGAGCCATACAACTGTACAATAAATACAACCTGCCAATCAAAGGTACCTCACTAGAAAACCTCAGTTGACAGACAGTTCACTAGGAACAATGTTTACTGGCTATGTTAGCCTTTTGCACAGCCCCCAACTCACTTACTCACTGTTTACACTGACACTTTTTCACTGTACTGGCTATGTTGGCACAACAAGATTTTGGACAATCTTTTTTTAATAGTTTAATAGTGTGTATGTGTATATTATGTTTGTGTGATGTTTGGAGCTACTTGGATCCTGAATTTTCCTTAGGGGATCAATAAAGTACTTATCTATCCCTCTCTATCTGTTTAACTGATAACATTAATAATGACTACATTTGATTTAGTTGCAGGCCTTTTTCACAGGAGAATAACATTGTTAATATTATTAGTAACACCTGTGCGTTTCCGATGGTGGCAAGTTAAAATGCCTGCTGTGAAAAAGGTCTGTTACAGGGTCCTGTTATTGTGCAGGCTGGCATATGGGACACCTACAGGAGTAGAGCCAATATCACTGTAACTGCTCCTTTGTAGTCTAAATGTAGTAGTAAAAGGGGTCTATTTATCTCCATCTCAAATAAAAAAACACACCTACTGTATGCGTGATTAAGTGATAGCTTGTACTGTATAGGTTGCCTACAATTCAATACTTCATTACAGCTTGTTAGAACTACAGTGACAACCTCTCAGAGAATCTGGTAATTAATGCAGCCAATGGGAAATGATTTATCTCCAGATTTATTCTACAGAGATGTCATGTGTTTTACAAAGCACAGCCTTATATGTGGAGATACTCTGATGTTGCTCTCTGGAAGAAAGAAAACAACCATTTGGAGCAGAGGGACTGACTGCTGGCTGAGAAGGTACTTAAGACACACGCTGGTGTCACTCACATTCAATGGCGTTGCCATAATACCCATAATCTCTTTTGTAAAGCAAATCTGTTTAATGCAATCTATTCTCTGAAAGATTGCCCTGCCCTGTCCATCGTGTCCTCTCACATGTCAATGGATATATTTATGTCAGGAGATGCTTTTTTACCCAGCAACTAAAACACATTATTTAAGAGCTTACTGAAATGTAATCATTGGTTGCTTAACATGATCTAATATACAAAGGAATTTATTTATATAGAAAGGCGAGCAAGGGTGTTTTTTCCATTTTGAATTACGATATTAAAAGCCCACAATTGTCATCAAAACAAAAGAACTCAAGAGAAAAAAGCCACACAAACAAATAAACAAACATGCAAACACATTTCTCGGCATCCTTGGCTCGGATCAAAGTAGATCTCTTGTTATGCAACACAGAAGAAAGACATGTACAAGGTTTCTCTATCATGCTCAAAGGATTCATTCAAACTAATGTTTCATTCAAAGCTACCATGATAATCTTCTTCATGATAATAGACATCATTGAAGGTAGCTAAAAAGAACCAGACCAGTTCTTTTTTCAAAGTGAAAATGAGAACATACTGTCATTGAGATTACAATAAACTACTTCCCAAAGAACTTTAGAATAAAAGTTTGTTTCTTCTGGCCCACGTCCTTGAGATGCTTTCCTAATAATCTCACTTCATGAAATGATATGCTATTATAAAACCTGATCACACTTTTTCTGGTTCAGTCAGACTTTGAAAAGCCCTGAAGCAGCTTATTGAACACACGTCTAAAAACTACTGAAAGAAGATAAGTTGGTCTCTCTTTCACTCTGTAAGCAGGAAAACATTC
The DNA here is from genome assembly GCF_009769545.1 of Cyclopterus lumpus. Classification (NCBI taxonomy): domain Eukaryota; kingdom Metazoa; phylum Chordata; class Actinopteri; order Perciformes; family Cyclopteridae; genus Cyclopterus; species Cyclopterus lumpus. Next base: position 14,248,720 of record NC_046986.1, read on the forward strand.
ACCAACGCTGAGCAATTCTCCAAATTACACAGCTGCAGCCTCAGCAACTACATATGTTTTATTTATTGTTGATTTATCGGACTTGATTTCTGTCAAAGGAGCATGAGAGTGTGACACTGTTTTGCAGTGTTAGGCCCTTCCAACGACAATGAATGCAGCATGAGTTATGGTTTAAAAAAATAAAATGATCAAACAGCAAACTTGGACCACCACCAGTTCACTTTTATATGACCGAATCACTCTCCTGTGACATTTTCAGTGAGTGAGTACGTGAGCGAGTGAGTGAACTGGTGTGAGTGAGTCCACATTGACGATAGAGTGGAAACGATTGGGATCATTTTAAACCCTCTCTTGTGGGAAAGTTAACAGTATCTTTCCGGTCTTTAAGCAAATCTCCATTTCAAAGTGCACAAAATGCATAATTTTGTGCCTTTGTGCACCTTACTACTTTGAAATGTTAATGATGGCTGTGGTTTGTACTTGCTGGATGTGGATGTGTGTTTGTGTGTGTGTGTATCAGAGAGAAAGAAAGAGAAAGATGTGTGGTAGAGTGGTGGTAGCGGAGCTCTGCTGTTGAGTGATTGACATCTTCAGCTCTCATCTGTCCCATTTGCTCTCATTTGTCACATGCATACACACACACACACACAGACAGTCATGAAATTCTCCATATCTATCTTGATGTACTATAAGGCGAGCGCTCTACTAGTCATTACTCTTCATATATCAAGTCATGTACTCTGCAGCCTCCGTGGCTATTACACCTATACATCTTTCACACACACACACCCACACACACACACACACACTGCTTTTATCACTGCAGTTACTTATTAAAAGGTCATGACCTATGTAGGGTTCATTAATCATGTGGTACAAACTGCTCTGATTGGTGCTTTCACATTTAACAAGGGGTGGGGATTGACCTTTGAAAAGCGACGGGGCAGTGAGGTGGGGGGGACCAGTTGTTAGGGCCTGCAATATGAAAGTGTGTGAGGCGTAATAACTGCATTGAGCTCATTCTTGATGCAAAACTTGATGATTAAAAGGGATGTGGGGGGAAACACCAGGAAATATGGGCCTAAGAATGTAGGAAAGGGTCTAACTTCCCCTCTTGTACGGCCACGTTAATCTTCAGGTTTGTCCTGAAGTAGATGGTCTAGATTTGAGTTTTTCCTCTATACTTGTGACTCCTTCCATCCTTCCCTCAGTGCGTATATAGTGAGATTTCTTTATATTAACATTTTGACTCTTGGTTGCAAGTCTCTTCAGGACTGTCTGTGGGTGTGTGTTTTGGATCTCTCTTGGCAGCCGGATGAATGGAGAGCTCTACAGGAGATGACAGTGAATAGGAAAGAAAGAAGGATAAGAAGAAGAAGGGAAGAAGGATAGCTGTAGCAGTTGGGAAAACATGGTGGTTTATCTACAGAATGTTTGTCTTTGGGGGAGGAAATAGTACGAATGCCAAAAGGAAATTTTATTGCCAAGTGATCCCTAGGAAGTGCAATGCAACTGAAATAATGAGTCTAGACTAAATGTAGGCACACAATGAGAATAGCCACATTTTACATGTGGGAGCTCATTTATAATCACTATATGTGCATGAAGAAGGGCGTGTGAAAAATATAGTCACCATTTCCTATGCAAAAGTTGGGATTTAAACAGATATGCAGGAGCATGTGTGCAACTATGAACAATGAGTTACACCAACAGTGCCTTCTGATATAGTTCTGTCCAAACCAAATAAAATACTTTAGAAATATACCCTGTCATAGGAGACATCTAAGGCTAATACCTTTTGTTTATGTTTCAGAAACTGGATATGAAATGCAAAAGTTGTGAATCAAGTGTGATGAGCTCCTATACAGAGTTGTCTTAACGTGATCTTTGTTTATTTGTGTGAAAAACTCAGATCAGACCTTGAAATTATCGAAACATACAAAGACCTCACACTAAATAATAATTTCTATTAAACATACACTGAGTTTTTTTTCTTCTTTAAGCAGTAGTAAAAATCAAACATGTTTGGTCAGATACAGTAATGATTATACATCTTGCTGCTTGAGAGCACCAATGTATCCAGACTGGAGCACATTTAATCAAACTTGGTGGTCTCATGATCCTGCACAAATTGTACTACAACTACATACTTAACTATTAATTGTTTTACTCATTTATTTTATTATCAACTTCCAGTGTGTCGCCGCTGCTGCAAGGTTAAACAAGTCTACAATAGTTATGAGTTTGGACAATGTTATGGTACTGAAGCTCAGTTACAGTAAACAGGTTTATCATAAACATCAGATCAGGTAGGGTCTTGCCTCCATTGCAATATGCATGTGGAGTCTGAAACCCCTTAAATACAAAACTCTGAGGATTTACAATTAAAAAAAGAGTGCCATATTTTCATTCAAAGCTGCTAAGGTGGCGAGTTTGCTGCTATGGAACATAGATCCCAAATTGCAGAAATACATAATTATTTGATTTGATTTCTTCACTAATACTCTTATATATATTATAGGCACTTGAGCTAATTAAGGCTGTGAGGTGTGTGTGTGTGTGTGCGTGCATGCGTGCGTGTGTGTGTATGTGTGTGTGCGTGAGTGTGTGTGTTGAGACCCCATGGGACTTGGTTGGGAGACCTGGAGGGATTGGGTAGTCGCGTGTAATGACTTTAGGGGCCAAGGGGTGGGCTGGATCTAGTGACACACATTGTGTGCACCTCTGCTGGGATCAAACACACAACACACACATGCACACACATGTGTAATATTCTCATATAGACAATAAACAGCAATGTATACCAACTGACAGAGGCAGGAAGACACACATGCAAGTCATTCAAGCATACACAAACACACACACTGCCTGTTCAGATGATCTTACATAACAAAAATGTCGTTCCCTCCCTGACCTTCTCCTGACTCATCTTGACCTGGCAATAACCCCAACCCATTAGCAGACTGTACATGTGTGTGTGTGTGTGTGTGTGTGTGTGTGTGTGTGTGTGTGTGTATTTGCGTGTGTGTGTGTGTGCGGCGCACTTGTATCCTCAGCTGTTCAGCTCATTCAACCCTCCCCAGTGTTCAGCTGCTTGACTGAGCGGACTTCTCTACGGTGTCTTCACAGCTTTATCTGAGCCTCTGTCACTTCAGATCTCTACAGGGCATTTTATTTAATTGTGAATTAGCCAGTCCCGATGCACTTTTCTTTCACCTGGAGAAAAGCACAAGGCATGATGACAAATGCAAACCCTGTAGAGGCCATGCACCTACAGTAAATAGCAGGATGACATTTAAGTTGTAATTCATGTCGAGCAGATGAGAAATGGCAAAGAAAATAGAAACTTTCTTCTTGGCTTTTGTTCTCAGGACTCTCATCCTCTGGAGCTGGACAACAACCACATTAGAGTTGTTTGTTTTTCCTGATGTTTCATAAGAGAGAAAAAAGACATCCTGATTTAATAGATCAAATAAAATAGCTGGTTTGGATAAACAAAAACTTAATTAGTAGTGTATCTGCTTAATATTTAAACGTATGTAGTCGTAGTGTAAGAGTGTACAAATTGCTGCTCGAGGGATTACCGAGTACTCTGATTACTTTAGAGCACTGAGTTCATGAACTCACATATTCTGTCTGTATCTGAGGTTTCTTTTATCATTCCCCTCCACATACACACTTACAGGACTTCAGTCAGTGGCTTCAGATGGGAGACGGTGCTATCAGTAGCAAAGACAAATATTCATCATATCCCACCAGACGATGCATAATTCATCACATAGGGATTTGAATTATATATATATCGATCATCAAATATTTACATTATTTGCTTTTTTCAAAGAACAGGCTCCAGATGAGTGGCTCGATGTGACAGAGGAGGGGTGGGGGGGGGGGACACTGAAGAAATAACATGGGATTTTGGTTTCACCGGGTTACAGTACAAGAACGAGATCGAGTTTAATATTCAGTTTTGCTCTCTCCCCATGAACTAATTTCTAAATGATATTACTGCACATCATTTTACATTCCTTGTTATTGTACTTTTGTTGAGCTTAATTAGTGTCAGTTGGTTTGTGTAAGCATTGCTTTTTACGGCCAATACATGTGTGTGAATGTGTATATATATGTGTATATATATATATATATATATATATATATACACATACAAAAAAAACACTGAGCAGACTGATGGCAAATTAAATCTGGGGAAAAGAGGATGAGGGAGCTTCTGACGAGGGTTATACCGTTGTAATCTGTCATATACAAGCAGACAGACATATGCACACATTTGTCATCTAACCCCACCTCATGTCAGACAAACGGATCGGCTTGATCTCTTTGGATTTCCAGCCAAGAAATATATGTGGGCGAAGCAATGGGAACCTATTGTGTTATAACTGTAGTTTCAACCCCAATCCACCAGATATTAAAAAATCTAAGTATTCAGTAAGATGTTGATGCTTTTTTGTCCCCCCCCCTGGTGAAATTGCCGCAATGAATAGTGGATTTATTCCTCCCAAAATAGATGGATTTGGTGAAGATGAGAAGCAGATTAACTGTGTATTTGTGTGTGCGTGTGTGTGTTTGTGTGCGCGCACAGGTTATAATTCTTTTTAAAGGAGATTAAACCTTTATTTTGGCGAACATATTACTCAGAAATGATCCTTCTTACACACACACACACACACACACACACATGCACACACAAACACCACTCGGGAAGTGTGATTGGGACGCGGGCCAGATAAGAGGGATGGAGGGAAGTCGCCTACTGAGTAGACAAGAGATAACATGAAACAAGGAGAGAGAAGAGGAGAGAGAAGAGGAGACATGCAACATAGATAGAAAGATAGGGAGGCAAGTAGGACACATGTAACAGGCCAACTGTGGGTCAGATAACGCTTTACTGATGGAGAGAGAGACAGAAAGAAATCTGATCCACTTTCTCTCTCTCTCTCTCTCTCTCTCTCTCTCTCTGTTTGTCTCTATGTGTCAAGCTCTCTCTCTCATGGAGCCACTGACTCTTGCAGTGAAGCCTGCAGCTGTCAGCAGCTCACCCTCAATCTGTATATGCTCAGCAATACACAACCCCTCCTTCAATAAGAAATCATACTGTATATTTGGGGTGTAATGGTACAACAACAACAACAACAAAGAGAAAAAGAAAGAAAAAGTCCTTCATTCATATATTTTGAAAAATCTTAACTGAAAATTAAGATGCTCCAACTTGGATAGTGAATGGGGAGTCAATGGAGAACATGCGGATGATTAGCAAATCTAATTCATCTCATGAGGATTGTTTACGCAAACTTCTTGGCAATTCATCCAATAAATGTCAAGATATTTCATTGGCAGACTCTCCGACTGAGCGAGTGACCAACTGACACTTCCTAATAGAAACACTGCTGTTAGCGGGACTTAACATTGTCATATTACAATTCATTTATATCTGTATAAAATATACTATTTTATGTGTATATCTTTATCCAGTTAATCTGATATTTGGAGGCAGCAGTAAAGTTCAAGCTTTTCATACTCATTCAAGACTTACTTTCCAAAGTGAGGTATTTCTTTGTAGCCCTGGAGGTACAGCGGGCAACTCCTGGTCAACAGCAGCCTGCGCTCCTTTATACAAATCAGTTACACCAGACTGACTGATGCACACAAGGGGGGGGGAGTTATAGCAGGGCTCACACTTCGAGGGCTGGAGGCTGCACATCTGTGATAGTCTGTGTCTTTCAATTTTCTTAGAAGCTCTCCATTAGAATAGCAAATTGATAAGAGTCACGGTTAATGAAAAAAAACTTGATAAGAGTTTGTAATAAAGGAACATGATTAGTTATAAAGAAGAAGAATAATGAATTTAGAGGAGTCACAGTTTAAAAGGAGCTAGATAAGAGGCGTTCGTGAACGATAAAGGAACAAGAGGATTAAAGTGGTGATATTGCGATCCTTGGGGAAACCACAAAGGGCATCTGTCATAAATGAGTGAACTTTAAAGCAGACTAAGACATCTGGTAATGTAAAGTGTCTTTATGTATGTGCAAATGAATGTACATTATGGACAACATTTTTTACAATCCGCTGTCCACTGGAATTGTTTGCATAAAAATGCACCAGATAACACATTTCAACACAAAAACAAGATTTTAGCTTTCATTTTTCATGCGATATCAAACCATAACGTGACTTTGTTTCACTCTTTTCTAGCACTGTATGTGAGGGAAGATTTTTTTATAATATTTGCATATATTTTTCATTATATTAAAGACAGCTACAGAAGTGTATTTTTTGAGCTTATATTCAGCTTTAATGTCGGAAATAAACTTGACAAATCCAAAAGGTTATATTTTATGGAGATACATATACCCGGAGGAGGTATTCCAGTAAATTCAGCGGTTTACGAAAAAGTCTTAATGGACTCTAAAAACATGCGATACTAACATGAAGAGGCTATATTAGAGCAACAGTAACCTTGATGGAGGCTAATGTACGTGGAGTTTATCTGAACCATTTCACACAAGGGAATGCATCGGGGTTCAGGACCTCTTTCATTCTCCATTGTCTCAGTAATGGTCAAACATGTGCTAATGAGAAAATGTTGTTCTTTTCTTCTGTGGGAAACCAAGCATATGCTCATCTGGGATGGAGTGGGAATTACACAACACCCTAATATACTGTATTGCAGGATAATGTGCAGACGTCCTTTCGAGAACACAGCAGGCTCAATAGAGGGAGATAAGATGTTATGATGAGAGTAGGGACTGGGGAGGGCAATAGGAATAAAGTGTGTAAGTAAGAAAAGGGAATAGGCCTGCTGGTGTGTCAGATGGAGCAGGCAGATGGTTGGAGGATGCATTTCTAATCAGCCTGGTGAATCCTCAATCACTAAATCCAGAGAAATCCTTATTATTAAAACACACACACACACACACACACACACACACACACACACACACACACACGTATACTTCTTACAGGCTGGCCTAAAGGTTACAGGACACCCTCCTCTTACCATGAACCGTCATGTAAATTAACTCCCACTCACAGAATGGAGAAATACTCCATTACAAGTAAAAACCCTGTATTCAAGATCATGTTTAATTAAAAGCACAGAAGTATTATCAACCAATTGTTTCAAACGTGAAAGTCATCTGTGAGTGATATATTATATCTGACTTAATTAAGTGTTACTATGCAGCATTTGTCCATTTGTTGTTAGGTAGTTTAGTCCTGTGGTCCCCAAACTGAGGATCAGGGCCCTATAGATGGCCAGAAGATAACTCTTGGGGGGTTGTGAGATGGTAATGTGACAATGAATTTGGGCTGCTGGTAGACGTCTATGACAAGGAGGGCGTTTACATGCAGGACTCTGATGAGGAGGATTCTGACAGCAGTGATTACGCAATCTCCCAATGATGATGATATACAGGTTGGTGATGAGGTGGAGGTTGACATTGAGATCAAACAAAATGCTTCGGACAGATTTGAGTGTGTTGTGTGAGTGAGTTATTTGACACAGAGGACCAGCATGAAGTCGTTGCTGAGGATGAGATGGGAGTCATCCAGGCTGATGCAGATGTTGTTGATGGCCCTCTGCCTACGGTGGGTCGAGGAAGGGGGCACATTTTAATTTTAGGAAACAGAGTGTGACAGAATGGTCACACGTGGGGCTTGACATGAGGCTAAGATGTGGAGAAGGAACCCTGCTTCTCCATCATTCCCGCAAGACACACAGATTCTTAAAGCTAACATTTGCTGTATCATTACTCAACCTTTTTTAAACTCTCAAGTATCAATGTGTGACAAAATCAGCATCAGTCTCTGATGAATCGTCAATGGTTGCAATGTATAGAGCACCACAGAAGCACTGTATCGGGAGTTATCCTGGGCAATCTATCGCATCGTGAGTTACTCTGAGATCCCCCCCCCCCCTAGTAGGTATGTGTGTTTCTGTCGGGTGGGTTGCCAATGTGATCACTGGGCTGCAGCTGCCTGCTGACATCATCACCATAGGACAGCTCAGAGCAGCTGCAAGACCCCACAGAGAGACCCAGAGAGACCCAGAGAGACCCAGAGAGAGAGAGAGGGGAGCTTAGGTCATTGATCCAATTCTTTAAGTCTCTCTCTTCTCTGTTTGTTTCTCTATTTGTCCCGGTGTCTCTCTGTCGCATCCACAAACATTTCCTGAACAAACAGAATGAAACTCAAACTTTGGAGAGTTTATCTTGGCGGCTCAAACACACGCTGCCAAAAATACAGCATGGGGAGTAGGTTGTAGCCATAATTGTGGTTCAGTCAGTCTGAGGTGAACTCAACCAACAAGGATTACTTTTTACTTTCTCACACATTTTCAACATGCTGTGTATTTACTTTACATGCTAACGTGCACACGTATGAGTCTTACTGTGACCAGACACGCTGATATAAGTATTGGTAAGAAAACTGTGTGTGTGTATGTGCGTGTGAGCGTGCATGTGTGCGTGTGTGCGTGTGTGTGCGTGTGTGTGTGTGTGTCAGAGTGGTCTGGACAAAACCACAAAGCCGAGGAGGCTACTGCTGGTACAGACGGACACATGCAGACACACACACCTTCCTCCATCTGTCTACTTAGCGGGTCAATCATAACCTCATTCAGGCAGAGAAAGACAGAGAGACTGAGAGCATCTGTCTTCCCACTGGGACCAAAAACACATTCACATCCTCAGCATGTGAACTGAGCTGGTCTGAACCAGATTATACTGGACTGAAATGGGATTGTATTGAAAGAGACTGGCTCATAAGGGTCTAAAACTGATTATGCTGAATTACTGGATTATACAGAACTGGATTAGAGTAGACACGTCAAGACTATCGTGGAGCGAGTAGGAATAGATGGCAGCGAATTAAAATACACTGAATCAGATTATACTGAATCAAACCCAGTTTTACTGCACTGGCATGACTTTTAGGGGAATTACTGGTAATTGAAATTGAATGGTGGAAACAAATTAGTATAAGAGACAGAGCTCAGCTCAAGTATATGTCGGTCCTTTCCGTTTCAATTTGTTCAATTACACTCATTCACAAGTTTTGTCTCAACTGTGGTGAAGTGGAGTCCTCGTGTTTTCCACAGGATCTTGACTATGTTGGGCTGATGGAAAATGTTGGTTGCAGCCCTGGTGCAACTAGATAAGGTTCATACAGTTCACTTGTTTCAGGCAAAACCAATATATACTTGGTAAATTACTTTACTCTAGCACTTTATTTCTGCGTGTATTTATTGGGCAGCATGGAGGCTTACAGTCTGATGATATTCTTCATCTTTCTTATCATAAGTGAACCCCATGAAAACACCAAAACGAGCAATTCATTTATTGTAACAAGTATTTCCAAAGCCAAAGTGTATTCCTCTGTGCCCTAGAGTGAGTGGGTTAAAACACACACAATGGTTGTCTGGAGCAGGACATTAAATCCCTCCTCAGTCCCTGACCTTCAGAAAACTCTAAAGTTCCCCACAGGAATCAATAGAGGAGCATATCATTATCTGCCATTAAATTAGTGTAGTTCATTATATTTCACTGTGCTTTCTGGGACGGTGCTGTGAAATACCTCATTCAGATGTCAGGTCAAACAGACGTGGTCAAGGAGACACACACACAACACACACACACACACACATACACACACACACACACACACACACACACACACACACACACACACACACACACACACACACACACATACACACACACACACACACATACATACGCACACACATACACACTGGCAGCTCACAAGCCACATACAGGGAAGCCTCAGCCCTGTGAGCACAGACCAGTGTGGCTCCAAATGTCTCTGTCTCTCACACACACGCACACACACACACACACACACACACGCACGCACACACACACACACACACTAGTGGGACTCCAGACTACCCCACCTGTCCACTTATGGACCACCATAGTTATTGGATCACTGTCCATTGGTGGTTGTCAAAAGAAGACACTATTAGAACACCAATCAAAACAAAAACATTATTTATCTGCGTCTGTGTGTGTATGTGTGTGTGTCTGCGTGTGTGTGTGTGTGTGTGTGCATGTCATGAGATAACAATTATGGAAAACAAGAAATCTTTATTCACAATTGACAACAGCAACACTCACAAACATCTGCAGGGTTCAGAGCCATCTGTTGCAGACTGCTCCATCAGTCCGAGCCCGGTGTGTGTGAGTGTATCGTTAATGCACACATATCTTTCTCTTAGACATAAACCATTGTCCTCTGAATGTGTGTGTATGTGTATGAGAGAGAGAGAGAGTGTGTGTGTGGTTTCTGAGAGTATGTGCAGCTTGTGGCTGGGAATGTAGCCTGTCTGCGAATAGGAATGTCAGTCAGCAGAAATTCTTTGCTTTATCATAGTGAGAATACGGCAGAAGTATACTTACACACACAATCGAGCTGATTACTGTCTTCGCCATATGGAGAAAAAATATAAAACTATGTAGAAAAGGGAAACATTAAACCACGAGTCGTCTAAAAAAGAGATGCACTGTGACAGTTATGGGAGGTTTCCTGGTGAGATTTAAACCCTGCAAGGAGCAGCGTGTAACTGGATGGCATTTACTCATAAATCAATGTGTTTTATATTTGGTGACTTCTTATACATTTAACAATGCAGAACTGACAGCATATACAGCTGCAACATGAACGTTAGCACCCCAACATCAAGACCTCTAAATCAGTCAATAGGATGAATAAATAAATGGATGTCTTGATACTCTTCATCAAACAAGGGCATCACCCACAGAAACTTCCTCCACTTGAATATTCTGAGATATTAGGAGATCGAGGCCCCGCAGTCACACTACGTACTACTACAGTTGGCATCATTCACATTTGTAGGGTGTTACATGAGATCATTCAGTCAATATTATTGTCTGTGATGCTGATTGTTTGATTACGCACAAAATAATACTGATAAATCTATTGATAATGGCTGAATTACTGTCTTGTTTAATCACTCAGCCTGTATGTCAGACAGTAGTGAGAAAAAGACGGTGACCTTCAAATTACAGTCCAAAACTAAGGATGTTCAATTCACTGTCATATAAAAAAAATAAAAGGCATCAAATTTAAAGCCAGAACCAGAGGGTTTGTCATGTTTGCTGGATGATGATTTAAATAATGAATCAAACTAATTGTAGTGTTGTAAAGTGATTTTAACTTGATATATAATTATTATATTATAAGTCATGACAATTGTAGTTTATTACTTACTTTATAAGTGTATTATCTGTTTGTATCAAGTGGTTTGAATAAAAAGAATTTTACTTGAATCTGTTAAATTGAATGTGTAATTTACCAACTATATAGGTCTGAGGTGCTGACCACATAATGAAAATGTCCACTGTAGGAATGCAGCTGGCAAATCTCTCTCTCTCTCTCCCTCTCACACTTCATTGTCTGTTTCAACTGTCTAACATTCAATACAATCGTAAAGGCCTGAATGTGAACGTATTTAGGTATTACATAAGTACTTCATAGTGTAGGAGTGTTGGTATTGTCTTGGATTTTGGTTTCCATTTCTCCTGCCCTAAATCTGATTCTGTATTCAGATTTATTTCAACCGTGACAAGAAAATAAATCTGGGAGAAGACTAACTACCTCTAGTTTTTGGCATGGGAACCGACAATCTGGAAGTCATTAAATGTGAGCAGAAACAGCAGCTACAGTATTAGCAATTGTCAACGAAACAATTGTGTTGGCCTTAAAAATCCTGCATCAGCTGGGTACTACTGTGTGTATGTGTGTGCATGAGTGTGTTTCTCTATACATGCACAGAGGGAAATGAGTGACTTATCTGGGACGGGGACATCACAGGGAACAACAGCGGTAGAAATTCAATTTTCTGGTGGCGATAGAAGAGGGAGCGGGAGCGTGACTGAATAGGTGTGACTGCAGAGATTTTCCTTTAATACAGCCAAGATCACACTATGCACAGAAGAACAGGCCGCCAGGAAAAGCCTTCCTGCTGACATTGTTTCATGTCTTGAAAAGTATGTGAGAATGTGTGCGTCTAAAGCCGCAGCAGCTGAATTCAGCAGATATAGAGGAGCACTGTAGTGTCACTCAAAACCAGAGGGAGAGAAAAGAGAGAGAAAGAGAGAGCAGAACAAAGAGGAAATATAACAACGGGGCACAGCAGAGCAGGAGAGTGGACATTAGTCAATTGAAGAGGGGAGCTGCTATTTTCCTTTCTTTTTTTCTCTTTTTTAGCACTTATACACAACGTAGGGTGTATTTTGATTTAGTGTTCTCTTTGCAGTCATCATGAAGTGTAACTCAACTCTTGCATCCCTGCACTGAGTCATAAAAGGCGTCAAAACGGCAATTGGGACTGCCCTCCAATGGGGGAAACTTTGACCACACCCGATCCAGTGATGTCACGTCAGGTGTTGTGTATTAGTCGTCTAAGGCAAAACACCTGTTGTTGCATCACTGTTTGCTACATTGTCGGACGAGGACCGTGGGAGTCTGGAGCTTCCCCCATCATGCCTTGGACAATGGACAGGGAACAACCATTGACATCGAGACACCCATCCTAGGGTCAGTTTACATTTTACAGTCAGGATGGGTCCACAGTATGGACCACTGGCTAATTGCTGGTAAATGTTGCGAGTGGCAGTGAGGCTGTTAAACCTTTTGGCCACTGAGGGCTGTACGAATATGTTCCCTAGATATTTTAAACTTTGCTGCAGTGATGCATCGCAACTTAAATTTAGACTAGCACAGCAAAACATCCTGAACTCAAAATAAAAATATAAAAACAAGCCTCCGAGAGACAAAGCAGTGTCTCTTCCCATGAGTGTGAGACACTTGCCAGCTTCTCAAAGATATGTAAACACACAGTGAGAGTAGTGAGAATCCAAGCCTGCTACTATTGTTTCATCCTAAAATATTGTGATTTTTCTTTGCCCCAGTAATCACTCTTCAAATGTAGACTGAGAATAGGGGTGTTTGGAAGCGCGACAGTTCTCACAAACACTATTTCATGCTTTTTACAGGAGCTTGCAGCATCAGTTGAGTTACAGTTTCAAAGCAAACCAGGGCGCTACAGCCGATGGGTTTATTTCTGTCAAAGTCGTGTACGGTATTGAAGCTGAAACTTCTGCTTTTAGAAGTCATTTTGGTAAGAAGCTATGACGGAAGTTATGATGTCGGACTACATGTTGGTACCACCATTGCTGCAGGTGTGCAGGGTGAAAAAAACAAAAAAAACAGGGTGGCATCTTCACACATTCTCAGTGTGCGTGTTAGAAGCTGGTGTTGGGCATTTGTGGTAACAACCACGTCGGCTCTTCTCATTCTCTGTAAAAGAAGTGCTCTACCACCTGTCCATGTCCTGGTAAAGAAAAAGGAAGTCTCTTTTTTAATCACAATTCTTTGACTTACTAAAAATTTATAAGCAAAGAGTAGCAATTTAATTTGGAATCTATATAACAAGCCCAACTGCAATAACACTGTTGTACAATAAATGTAATCTAACGTAAAAGTGAATACTGGCTGATATGATTTATCTATGTGCATTGTGATGTCAGTGTCGTCAAAATGGGAACGAAACAATCTCTTTATATGTTTTTACGGTTGCGTAAACTGACAATCCCTGTAATGATCATAAATTGGTCCAAAAATAATTAATGGATTTTCATGAAGGAATTATTGTTTCCAGTCTACAGGTACATCTCTATAGCAATTATACATGTACTGCTTCAGGCCTTACTCTTGTCAGACCTGTTGGAAAGAAACAACCCGCACACTGGCAGACGATGTAAAAAAAAAGCTTTATACAAGCAGTTTGATTTGTAAAAGAACACATACTATTGTGTTGACACTCTTTAACAGCCCAGTGTGCCAGGATTTGATCGAAGGAACCACAATGAATCTGGCTTGCTGACAATTTAAACCACTCAAATTAGTGACTTCAGACGAACAAACACCTGCTGCCTTCAGCTAAAAGGGAACGCTTCAAGCTGGTGAACAATTGCTAGACAATTAATAGAAAGAATTAAACAATGCTCTTAACTCCGACTTCCTTGCACCATTGCATAATCAAACTGTGATAAAACTGTAATATTTTTCTGTACAATCACAGTCAGACTCAATAAAAACCTTCTGTTTTCTTCCTATTATGGCAGAGACATGCATTGAATTTTAATTTACTCCAAGGGATCTGTTAATACTACTTGTATATATCAATTATATCAATCAATGACACCAATGCTTCATTCTGTTCATCATCAGAAAGCACAATGTAACTGAACAGAGCTGGAATACTGGGAAGACTGGGGCAACAGAGAGAGCGGACACATGGAGGAGGCGGAGACGCAAAGGCGGAGCACGCTGATGAAGAGAGAAATGGGGTTAATGTATGAAAGAATGTGTTTTCAGAGAGGAAAAGGGAACGCCGTGACTGCAGGGTCTGACACTGTCCCAGTTTTACTACTGTGCCAGTATCTCCTGTGGCTCTCCAGCACTTTTCCTCCCAGTTGATTAATGCTGCCATCACAACCATTGCCAGCCTCTTTGAAGACCGGGTGGAAAAAAAGACTATGATGATCCACATGAAATTTCTGTTCAATGCTACACTCAGATTTAGCCTAGTTTTAGTCTTGGTAGCCTGAGACAAACAGTTCTGGAACATGGTGGTGGAAGTAGGCCATGAAGGCACACGATGCAGTGTATTGTTGGACCAAATGCTTTTATGAAAGCTGAAATCAATGCATTTTGTCACAGTTGAATTGTATTAAAAAGGTATTTGAACATTTTATTCATCACTTCTTATGGCCATTACTACTCTGTACCAGCAGCACTTTAGGAGGAAACAACTTTCTGTTTAACCCCTTAAAGTCACTTTCTGACATCGCCAGATTAAAAGATAAGGATGATGGTATTTTGCAAATGATGCTTTGCCATAGGCGAAGACGGCGAGGTCACAGAAATAGATAATGGTCAGGTCTAAACAAAAGACTGATATTGGCAGCGATAAGCAGCTTGTGCCAGACAACAGCATGATGACCAATGGGGTTTTAACCGAGCTGGCAGGACTGGGCAAAGGAAGCGCGAGATGAGTTTGGACTTCGGCCAGCTGCCTGAGGACTGATGAAGAGAATGAATGGAGAGCTGAGTGGAGAAGTGGCTGCAATCATTCTGCATAGAAGTCTCTGTCCAGGAGGACAAACATCCCTCAAAGACGAGATGGGAGTGATGAAAGAGAGGGAGGAGAGAAGGGAGCCATGAATGAGTTGACAGTGATGCACAGCGGCAGAGCAAGACACCGAGGGCTTTCGTCTTCTGAGAGAATCAACACTTTTAGTGCCAGTTGAATATTGAAAGATGGTACGCTATTGACACACATCGTATTTTGTTAAATGTTCGCCTCTGTTTGATTCATATAATTTATAGATTATAAATTTGACATTGTAGCTGCATGGCTACACTTTAAAGTAATACGTAAGTTTGCATTTTTTGTTAAAGGAGTAGTCCTCCAGTATTCTTTCTGTACACGGGAAGTTCCGTTTACTTAAGTCAACCTTAAGTAATGTCTTCCGTGGCTATGGATCAATAAAGGCTTATCTTGTCTTTCTGCAGTATGAAAAATAATAACTCTGATCATGTCAGCTAGTTTTGCGTCTGCAAGAGACAGCATTATCTCTCAATACTGGACTACTTAAAAAAATGTTTGTAGCCCATTTGTCACTTAGACATAAACATGGGAAAATAGAATACAGTTGGAAAAATACAGAACTTAGTCTTAAACGGGTAATATTTACCCGTTATGAGAATGCATTGATTTTCAAGGTACATGGTTCATTTATTCATTGTTCTACAACACAGGGTTTTATAACAAAATGCTGAAGTTGGAGTCCTTTTACGCTCCTCAACAGCAACAGTTACAATCAACCCAGGACACGTGAGTCCTGAAACCTTCCACAATCAGACTTATTCTCTGCTTGATGCATTGAGCGAGTCTCATGTGTGATTTACATTCATGAATCTCTTTTTCATGTCCAGAGGGAAGGTATGACTTATGATGCAGCTCTGTAACACACAGTAGTAGACAACATAAAATGTTTATCTAAACGCCTAAAATGAATAGCGCGAAAATGACTGCATTCTCAATAGCGGTACATTTTACCCGCTGGCACGCTGCAAAGTATAAATAGCCTTTTTTTCTTTTCTTTTCTTTTTTTCTTTTTTCTTTGGCTTAATCTTGACTTTTTTTTTTTTGTACAAACACACTTTTAGGGAAGGTCACAGACTTTGGGTTTTAAATATTTTATTGAAAGTGGCCTTTTTTCAAATGTATTGTTGGTTGATTGTCACTATGTGGATCCTTCCTTTTCTAAAAATGTAGTTTAACTATGAAAAATTCAGTTTTCTTCTAGCACAATGTTGGTCTGATTTAGGGTACTTAGACCTTTAAATGATACATTTTACAATGCAGTAAATATGAGCGTGCTTTTTCATTGTGCTGCTTTCCTCTCTCGTTACACAGACACCATGATGTATCATCTGTTTTTCAATATTGTGTATAACCGTATCAGTTGCCTGTGTGGCACATGGTAGCACTATCATGGGGTCAGGTCAGGTTAGGTCAGGTATGGGGGCATGCGCCAAGGCAGCGCGTTGCTGCGTCCACCTTCCGACGGTACTCCCGGGGTCTCCGTATGGCCATCCTCAAGGCGGACACTGGTCCCAGCCCCATCCCACCGAAGTAACGATCAACCTGACGAAGCCACGAGGCACATGGGCGACCCCTAGGTCTCCTCCACCCAACAGAGTCTCTCAAAGAGAGATCATGGGGAACATATCTTTTAAATATATATATGACACCCTCTCTATTTATAACATACAGTATATTTAGGATATTGTTTTGGCCAGTATGTTACTCTTGTTGTCAGGCTGTGAGACAAAAGAGGAAAAAGTAGAAAGATAGATAATGTTGAGGAGAAGATTTTGTGAAATTGATTCCAGTTGGGAATTACAACATAATAATAACTGTGATATCTCTATCTGTCTCCCTGGAAAAACAGATAACCCACTCGCACAAACCATATGACTCACACAGGATAACTTACCTGCACTTCCACACATATACCCAACTACCCACACACATACTTTCACACAAACATAGAACAAAACAACAGAGTTGCTCATATACAAGAAAGGAATGTTATTTTTTGTGGTTTGGTCATTTTAGTCAGGGCTGCTCTAAGCTGAACATGACTCAACACTTTGTCTGTGCACAAAAAGGCCCTTAAAACAAACAATAACAGCCTAAATGAGTTGATGAAGTGGTGTGTGTTGTCATTCATTTCCATTAGTACCCTTTTTGCAAAATCTAAATTAGTTACTTCTTTGACATTAATTAGGGCAGTGTGAACAATGTTGCCATTTCCTCAGGTGAAATAACTAAATGGAGCTGCAAAGCAGCCCATTCTGACAAACTGCGAGGCTGTGCATTTTCTTTTCTACACAAGCAAAGAGTGTTGTCAGGTTTGGATCTATTCCCACTCACAGAAAGTCAAAGCGTTAACCTTAAAAGAATAAGTTATTGATATGTGTCATGTGGTAACACAATTATTTCGTCCAAAATGCCAGCAAATGCTGTTTACTATCTGATTTACAGTATAAACAAGAAGATCTTTCTGATATTGTTGTATATTTGATGTCAATCACAATAAAGTAAAATAGAAAAACTGGTGTGGAATGTGTTTAATTTATATGAACTACAAAAGATACGTTTGAGCACACCATTATGATACAATTCCACCAAAAGTTAAGATAGAAAAGCATTTCATTTATGTCATTTTAGACCATTTAGGAAGATATTGCAGTAAACTAGTAGAAGTAGAGGTTCAGCTTGGTGAGTCACCAGCAGCCAACAGTATTTGTGTAACTACTTCCATTTGCCACCATTGGCAATAGTTGTGTATTGCACTGAGATATGTAACGCCTACACATAACGCAGTTGACTATAAAGTGTTATCCGCAGGTGGATGTGCTATGCACCTTCCACTAAGGCTAAGCCATAAAAACAGGCTCATTTTCAGAATTCCCCATCGAGAAGCTCACATGCTGGTACACAGGCACTTACAGGCTCCCTGAGGAGGGGCCACAGTCTCTGAACATGAATGGCACTGAAATTGTTATTCACTGGACTACAAAGAAAAAACAATACAAAAGAGTTGCTTACACAGCAAGAGTGGATTTGTCCATCAAGAGAAACATTTGTACAGTCTACCCAAGTAGCAGATGTTTAGCTTCATTGCTTTTGGCTCCTTCTGTGCATTACATTTTACATGGTTCTTGTGGTTCAAATCTTAAGATTACCACTTAACGCCTGTATTATTGTATTGTGCACCAACACAAATCATTACCAAATTGGGTGTGATATTTAATTGCAAAAACTGTCAACAAACCTGACCATTGTCAAGGACACCGGCAGCCTTTTCCAGCCTTTATAGTATAATAGTGACCCATTTGTACCCTTTTTTTCTCATTTTTATTTTCTGGACTAGTTTGTCAGGAGGCCTTCACGACAACCAGCACAAACACAAACAATCCCATAAACGTCAAAGAGTATAATTAATTCATTGTGATGTACATTTGAGTTCCAGACTGGTATGTACATGTTGCCATGGCAACATGTCTCTGTTGATATGTGTCATATCCTCTTCTCTCTCACTTTCTTTCTCACTAATTCCTCTCTCTGTGTGTCTTAGAGTGACAGTTAATAACAAGAACAAACAGGTCATAGGTCAGAGATCTAGTGACTGTTTAATGTCAAGTACCTGAGAGAATAGAAGTTGTATTAGTGTCTCTGAATAGAGTAAAGCCGTTCACATCGAAGAGCAAAAGGAGTTTGATTGTCCCAGTGTTTCCATTCTTCCCAGTCTAAACAGAACACAGCCGTTGGTATTTGACCTCGCTTCACTATGCTTACAAAACCCCTGTCTTGGAAGGAGAAATTTGCCAGATCCTTCTTATACACACACATAAATACACATACCAGACCCTGAGCCAAAAATGCACGACACAACTGCCTCGAGGTTTTTACATTTTCCTTCCTACTTTCCCTGCACACTCCCTTTCCTTCAAACATATACTACCATGAACAACTAAACAACCTTTACACACACACACACACACACACACACACACACACACACACACACACACACACACACATAGCAAGCTCATTCTAAAACCTCAAGTCAAGCTCTATAAAGGTTTAGAAATTTGAAACATAAAGCAGCCAAAACAACACGCACATGCACATGAGGATTTATTCGCATTCTGTACATAATAAACACATCGGACATTAATTTCTAAGTACACATACATACAAACCACCACCAAACACTGCGCCAACATGCATATGCCAATTTAAATGTGCACACATAGCATTTATGCATAAACAAAGTACACACACACACACATACACATGGACGCGTACACACACAGCCAGGAGTGGATGCTTGGAAACAGACGTCAGAATGGAAAGCTGATCACAGTTGTACTGCAGCCATGAACACTGTGGATCAGAGTGTCCCGAAATAACCTGCAATGTTCTTATACGACCCCCAAAAATTTATACGCATGCAAATCAGAATTTTTTGAATGCGTTAATCCTCAGTGGATGAAAGTAATGTGACAACAAAGATTATAACTACAATACCACAATAATACATCATTAGTGAGTTTATGGTGAACATATGGTAGTCCACGAGTACTGCAATAATAATCCTGTGGTGGTCGTGTTCCTGCTCCTATTATACAAAGTCCAATTAACACATTTTAAAGATAAATTATGACATAAAAAAACCTTGAAGAGGGACTGCACTACCTCAGAAAGTTAATTCAGTCCTATGGGCAAAGTAAAAAAGAGGGGAGAAGAATGATTCCACAAAAGATCCATAAACACTGTTGGTGACGAATGGAAGTTGAGAGCTGTGAGAATGAACAGCAGGTCGATGAAGAGGAAGACTCGCATTTGCTGCCATGTTTCCAAATTCTCTTCAGATGTGTGTGTATTTCTGTATGTGTCTGTGAGTGTGTGTGTGTGTGTGTGCGTGTGTGTATGTGCACTGATCTCTCTTCTCTTCTACAGCCAAGAGTCTGTTTCCTGCCAAGTCTAAAGTGGGTGGTGGGTGCATTTCAACATCTCTATATTACAGAGAAAGATGAGGAGGAGTAGGTGGAGGTGGAGGATTGAGGAGGGATGTGTGCAACAAGACAGGAAAGAACTGTAACGCATTCCCACACAGGCATACACACACACAACACACACACACACACACACACACACTGCCTGACACCTGGAGAAACCACAGTGTGTTTCCATGAATCTTTTCCCCCCAAAAGAGAACCGTTCCACTTCTTCAAGCACATCACCACTGGAACCTCATCCGTTATTATAACAGACACACACATTACGTTGGATGCTGCTGGTAAAAGTAAAACTACCCAGAGTCACAAACTGTGACTCGTAACACTTTTTCCACATTGTAGAAAACTGTTTAAAGCTGCTGGGGGCAATTTTACACATTGACACAGATGGCAGAGTCCCAGATGGCGGCAGGGGGTGACTCTGGTTTGGTCTGAATGCTGCTCGTTTCATTAGCCAGACAACATGTAATGTGATGCAAGGGCAGAAGATGTGACTTTCCCATCAGGAAGTGGCACATGAACAACCACCCACGTCGGAGAGGATTATAGATAACGATTAGGTTGTTGCTTTACACAACGTGGTACATTGCTTTCTCAATTGTCTAAGAAACTGTTTAGCTAAAAACATTAATTTTAGGTGGTAACTCTGGTGACCTACAACGTGAAGCTAATGCTATTGCAGCACCTAATCCAGTCGCTCCGAACAAACAGCTGTTTTTTGGCAAGAATCTGTCGAGACAATACAGGGGCAAAGATTCCATTATATTGGAAAAACTGTTTTAAAATCTAAACTGTGATGGTAAAGAACACACCGGTATATGTATAAAGCCTGAGTGAAAACAAGTTTCCTTTTTTACGCAATCAAAACAGCGGGATCTGCATTCGCATTTATAACTGCATCCCACATCATAGACCGTTTGTGTAATCGGAGCCACTGTCTGTCGTGAATCGTTGCATGTGGCGTGCATATCACGGAAAGTAATATTGCTAATGCTCAGGTGCATTGATATCTTTTGAAACCCCCATTAACGAGGAGTGTAGAATTGTTGTCAAAGCTCATTTACTCGTCAAATGGGAATTTGAATTCTCTTTTTCTGTGGGGAAATATACTCTTAATAATTGAATCTATTTTGCATAATTCTCTTTTGAGTGGGCAGTTCCCATGACAGTGTTTGACAGAGTCGTTAGGAGACACACTGTTTCAGAAACGCTTCATAACCCTGTATAACCTATATGTTGATATTGATGAATTAAGATGTTTTTCAACAAGCCGACGTAGCGTTGGAGATGTACCATTAGAGACATTTGGGAAGACCCATGTTGCTGTTTGTATTCCACTCGTAAAGTGGAAGCTAGTTAGCCTGGCTGCTAATGTTAGCAGATGCTATGTCGCAGTGGCTAACAATGTCGGCCCCCAGCTGGTCAACTACCTGACTAATAATTTAGTGATCAATCATATTACCACTACAAACATTGTCAGTCAGTATAAAAAATCTGGAAAATAATAACGTTAACGTAAGTTAAAATCAAACCCCAAAGATTTATATAATGAATTTTAATGTCAAATTCAACCTTAGAATACGCCATCATTCCTCTGTCGTAAATGTATTTCTTTGACCAATGGCCACTGACATCTCACCCTCATCTCCATAGTAACAATAGGACCAGGAGTGAGGGGGTTAACCCGTAGCCTAATGTCTGTGTGCGTGTGTGTGTGTGTGTGTGTGTGTTTGTGCAACTGGGGGATGGGATTGATGGGAATCCACCCATACACCCGTGGGAATGGCAGTCAAGCTCCAAAGCTTGTTTAGGCTTTAACATCCATTACAGATCAACCCCCCAAACTAAACAACACACTATCTCATTACACCATCACCAGGGCTATAAGCTGCCCTCGACCGCCACCCTGCCTCCATCCATCAATCATTCATCCTTCTCCCATCTCCATATCTGTATGACCAGGATGATGGAAGGGCCAACGATGAGACTAATGCGGGAGGACATTGCCCGGATCTAGGGCAACACAAATAGTTAGAGCAACGGATACATAAAGAAAGTACATAATAGGGACAATGCGAGCTGGTCAGGTGAGGGGATGATCTCCTTCTGCCAAAACAGAGGATGCTCGCTCATTTTGGCATCATCACATTACATTATCAATACATAGCCAAAGCTGTCTTTTGGTTCTGATTCAAGATTAGCATGGCTAGCAGCAAAAGATTTAATGTTTGCTAAGTCCACGACCTGCAATAGACCGATCAAGTTTTACCACAAGCTGCCACCACTAGGTCTTTAAATCAACATGTTCTTTTATTGGTAATCAATCATATTTGGCCCAGCTCTTGTCTTTATCCTCTGTTAATCACATACAATTCACTAATTGCTAGAGAATCCATTGAAAATGTGATTTAATTATTTATATATTGATAATGAATATTTAGTACTACCTTGTATTGCAAGGTAGTACAAATAAATGCAGACAGATAAGAGGAGAAATCTGGAGGCAACATTTACTGGGGAAAAATATAACTGGGAAAGAAAAATACAAGAGATCCCAGAAGGTCCAAAACTAACCCTTACAAGTGTGTGTGTGCGCGCGCGCGTGTGTGTGTGTGCAGGGAAAATTAATTAAGTTCTCTTCACACAAACATAAGAGAAAAAGCTAGAAGAAGATGAGAAAGAATGAGTAAAGAGCGACAGAGGAAACATATGTGTTTGTGCATTTGCATGTTCATTTAACAATCTGGGTTGAAAAAGCTTGAGAAGGCAGAGAGAGAGCGCTCACACACTTTATGTGTGTGTGTGTGTGTGTGTGTGTGCGTGCATGTGTGTGCGTGCGTGCGTGCGTGGTTGTGTGTGCATGTACAGTGTCAGGATTTTGTTCAGTATTTATGAAGTGTGGGGGTAATGTGGAGGTAATGACTGAGAGCTTGTTGTTTACTGTCAGATTGGTGGTTTGAGAAACTAATGAATGTGAATGAATGTGCACGCTCGTCTGGTTGTGAGTGTGCGTGTTTGTGAAACGCAGAAAATGAGTCTTTCTCACTCACACGTATATTATTGTAAAGATGTGGGAGTCATTACGAACACACTGACTATCACTGGAGCTGTAGAGCTTGGGTGAGTGTCTGTGTGTCTGTGTGTATTTCTATGTTCGCGGGGACCCAACTGTATTTTAGGTGAGGATTTTTGAAAAGGGAAGACATGGTAACCTTGGCCGTCACCACAGCAACCCCATGTAGATACAGGTAAGGGAGAAGGTCAAGCTGGAGATCATTATGACACACGGACTTGGTGTGAAGTGAACAAGTGGAGTTTACAGAGAACATTGAAATAGGTTTGATGGATATGTTGCAGTCGGGCTGAATACATATTTTAATATTGATTAGTACCACATTGGGCGTCTGACAAGAATTGAATTTGATGTGACATTTTGATTGTCAGAGCTCTAGAGTCACATCATAGTAGTCTGTATCTGACAAGATCATGGGGGATTTACTGGAGTCTTGTCCCTGTTTGAACATTAAAATGATCAAAATACATGAATGTAATACGTTCAGCACAGAGCTAAATAAATCTATCCCAGACACTTTTAAAAACATATCCTTGACGGATAGACAAGTAGAAAAATAGATCAGCTTCATGAATACCAAGCAGGAACCGTTAGTCACTAAGGTGTAAAAGAGAGGCAACATAATCCATAATTCCCCCACTCTTAAGGAACAACACACTAGTCAAAGACATGTCTGCCAAATCAGCAATAAACATTCTTTCACCACTGAGTGGTTATTAAGTATTTGATTTCAATCTAATTAAAGAAAATCAATGCAAAAGGTTAATGCTGTGGAAAAATGACACCTTAACGATGTAAACTGTTTCTACAAATGTATCGCTCCATATTTGAAATGTGCAGAATGACATATGGCACAAAGACAGAGCCGCAATTAAAACATGAGCAACACTCACTGGAAAGGGGTTTTCTCAAAAGCAGTTCTACAAGGTACATACATACCTCCACCAAGGCTGAACTTTTATGGAGCTTTTATTGGATATTCAGCTAACAAACAAACGGACCAATAGGACTGAAAACACGACCGTCTCGGCAACCATAACGCAAACGGTCACCATAGTTACGGGAGATGTGCGGTATCAGCTGTTGTGATGATGATGTGATACTTGGATGACAATTGCATCACTTACCAGTGCAATGTCAGGAAATATCAGATTATTCTGCATTTGGTTTTATTTTCTTGCTCATATGAATGCCAACTGAACACAAACTGTAATTGATCAGTTCAAGCACCAGCATTCGCTTGACTGGCAGATGGGCTAAACTGAGGCAGGTTTGAATATCTTGTCCTAATCTGGACAAAGGATTTTGGACAAGAATAACAAAACTACAATTGTCACAAATGTATCCCGACCTATGATTCAGTTCACATGCAATTGATACATTGTTGAAACACCTCTTCGGTTTGCATACTACATGTTTGTTCACACTGATGTCTGCAAACAGAGGGACATGAGGAAAGTCATCTCTGCAACAGCTGATGTACAACACTGCAGCTGAGGGAGTAGTTAAGGGTTGCCAAAGACATCAGCTGCTAACAGGTTAACAGGTTCAACATGTCTCCTTTGTGGTGAAAAGAAAAAGCAAAAACCAAGCTATTCACTGTATTTGTTGGAACATAAAAAACATGATAAAGCAGAAAGTCGGCAACAGAGACTCAAAGAGCGCAAACAGCCCAGCAAGAGCCTGACTCAGCACATCCGACTCTTTTTCTATTTCCATAGCAACACATTCATTACAACCCTTAATACATGACGTGGACTTTTTAACCTGTGTGATTCCTTTATTAATGCTGTGTGTCACACCTGTATGTCAAGTTGGGTTCCTGTTTTATTTTGGAAATTAACTCTCCTCTCGTTTCAGGTTCCGTGCCCTTCCTCATGTGTCACCAGTCTGATTGTCTTCCCTGATTCCTGATTGTGTCCACCTGTTTCCCCACTTCCCTCAAGTGTCAAGTCTCCCCTTGTCCTGTGCCAGTGTGTCAGGTCCTTTCGTCCTGCACACACGCCTTATGTCATGGTCAAGTCCAGGTCTCAGTTTTGTCTAGGCCGAACCTAGTTATAGATTATTATTTTCTCCTTCCCTCGCTGAGAGAGGGTTTTTGTAGGCTTTCTGTTTTGTTTAGAATTTTCTCGTTCATCCCTCTTCGGAGGAGTTATTTGTTTCCCTGTGATTTTTTGTTGTAAATAAATGATTGTTAAGAAAACCTCTACTCTGCGTCCGAGTCCTCCTCAACAGTTCCCGCTCCGTGACACTGTGTGTGTGTGTGTGGCGGTACTGCATTAGTGTGTCACTCAATGTCAGATTTAACCCCTTTTGAAAGACCCCTGATCTTTGGGTGCAGGGGGCTGCACTTCTAAATGCACGTGCACACACACACACACAGCACACACACACACACAACTGTTAGAGGACATTAATTCCCACTTTCATCCCAGGGGAGCCAGAGCCAGAGGACACTTGAGTAAAGTGACTGCAGGGGACTGCAGAGGGTATTGGGTTATAAGTGTGTCTGTGTGTGTGTCTGTGTGTGTGTGTGTGTGTGTGTGTGTGTGTGTGTGTGTGTGTGTGTGTCTGTGTGTGTGTGTGTGTGTGTGTGTGTGTGTGTGTATTCACTCTGGCACTAAAGGCTGGGTACAAACTGGAGTGCTTTCCCCACTAGCTCCTAAAACAAACACAAACTGACCACCGCTAAAGACGCAAGTGTGTCTATTTTTGTGTGTGCCTGTGTGACCGTGCATACGGTTATATGCTTGTATTACTTTTCCGTAAGGTTCACACTTCTTCTGCCGCACAACTTCTGAAATATCACATTCTTCATTATGTCACGCAACATTCTAATATCAAACATTTCTGGTCCTCGCTGTTTCCAATGTGTGGACCGGCTGCTCTCCTCTGATTTATGACACTGTAAAGTTTCTCTTGGTCAAATCAAGATGTCCGTTTGGCTCTTTATGAAGTAATAATAAGCATTTGTCTAAAAATGAAGAAAATAAATAGAATCCTATATTGCACCATGTCTTTCTTGTTTTGTATGTGTGCTTTCTTTCTTCATGTAATAGGCATCAAAATTGCCCTGCAGGGACCGGTAAAGTTTATTGAGTGGATTGAAATGGAGTGTTAAGTGTTAGTGGAAATGTCACAGGGGGTTTTCAATTCCTGTTCATCGCCATGAATGAGTGACTGCTCACTGCTGCTGCACTTCATCACACCAAAGCGCTCCACTGCTTTAATCAATGGCTAGCTTGCCTGATAAGTCTTATTGTACTGAGTGGGGTGTGAACGTGGATGGCAACACCTTTGTTAGCCTGATAGTTCATCGCATCCCTCTTAACGGGAACGCCACTAAACTCAGGGAAAAAGTTGCAGAGGGCAACCGAAAACACAGCTGCCCACGACCCCCTCATGCATTCCAACTGAGAGAAATCCCATCGCTTTCATAAGGAAGCAACACAAAACGTAAGCTCACCTGAGAAAAATACTATATATTCGTCTGAACAAGTTACAACATGATGAAAGAAAAGCTGGCGGTGAGGTCACGTCTATTGGTTCTTTTGCAATGCTTTTTAAAAAATTTTATTTGACATGAATCCAGGGTTTCTTTATGATCAACACCTTCTGAAGTGTCAAAAACTGCTTGCATTACTCAGTTTTAATATGATTGCGTTTTGAATATTTTGGGTTTTTTGGCTGCTATCCAACAAAAATGTTGACATTTCATAGAATATGCCAATATATTCAAGAACAAAACACACTTGTCTACCAGGTGTGCATTACCCAAAACTAAGTTTGACATTATATATATATATATTTAAAAATATAATGAATGCACAGAAAAAAAATGTGAAAGGAATCTAGTAATTAATTCAAGATTTAAAGTGTATTGCAAACTTAGTCTTTGCACCTAAATACTTTTTCTAGGAAATGAAACTGCAATACAACTAGGTATATCTCACTCCAACTGCCTGACATTTTTGAAGACTCATGCGTAAGATCTATTTCAATTTGAGTCGAGATGACGACCAGCACTGTATGCAGCACAGGGCTGCTCTGCTCTCTCACATTCTCTGTCTATTTGCCACACTACAGCCACATTCTTCAAAACGTCTCAAATCACAACCAATAAGCCGATGCATGGGATGCAGTGCATAGCAAGTAAACAAGCCTCTCCATTCCTCTCACCCATGAAACCTCACACTTCTGCAGAGTGTGTGTGTGTGGGGGGGGGGGGGGGGGGGGGGGCGAGACAACACCAGTATCAGAGGCAGGTGACCCACTCAGTCTGCCTCTCTTCTTCTCTGGATCTGCCAGTTTAGTTTAATTATGGCTCAGTGCAACACAGGAAAGACACCCTGTGATACCAAGGTTGTCTATCACAGGCAAGACCAGTGAGAACTCAGCAAAACAATCAATAGACAACAGGATGCATCTGTGTCATCAGCTGTGACAGACACAACAGTGCACTTTACTGTTATGACTTATTCTCTCTCTCCATGTCCTATAATTTGGTCTCTGTTTGTTCCTGATCCTGGTTCTCAAACAGTCAATCCTCCAATCAGTCTCACTGCGTGGATATTCAGAGCACAGCCTCAACATGTGCATCTATAACCACACAGCAGCTGGGTATCTGTACAGGCAGCATGCTGAACACACTGTTCCCCTTTACCAGCAAACGTCAAGAGATAAACATCTCCCAGTAAATGCTACTGCTGCAGGCAGCGGCGGACAGGAGAGGCACTCTTAAAGTTGTCATTGTGTTTTGTGTGAAGCCTGCGGGATTGGGAATGGGCTCCTGGCTCCTCGGACGAGGTTTAAGTCGTATTGTAGGAAGTGTTTCTTTCATTAAACGGTGAAACATGCAAACATCGTCTGATCTTCCGAGTGAAAAGTAACCAACCTTGACGGGGGAGCTCCTGATGGCTACGGGCAGCTCTCTGATCGCGCTGCCCGGGGGAGTTGCGGATATCCCGGCTGCGTAGCCCTGCAGCGAGCCCCCGGCCAGGGACTGCCTGCCGCCGGCTCCTACCCCTCCTCCGCTCCCTCGCTGCGGCCGCTGCTTAATGCCGTCCAGGAGGCGAACCAGCAGGATGTTCGCCGGCAGGTCGTCCACCCCGCAGTCCACCAGGATGCGACACTCCGGGCAGCGCAGCTCGTTCCGGGAGCTGACAATGTTTTCCAGGCAGCGGCGGCAGAAGGTGTGCTGGCACGGCAGCACCTTGGCCGTGGTGTCCAGGCGCTCCAGGCACACCGAGCACTCCAGGAGATCCAGCAGAGACGAAGACTCGTCCATGTCCGCGGAGAGGGTGAGCATCTGGGCTTCGGTGTCAGTGGGGGTGCCGCGGCGACTGGCTCGTGTACCGTGGAAAGGAACCGAGGGCACAGCACATTCTGGGAGGCAGCGCGCGTTGCACGAAACGCTGTGTTGTGAATGTTCTCCGCTGTTCCGTGGAGGCTTCCTCGAGCTGATTACCTCAACGTGTCTCTGTTTCTCTGTCTCTCTCTCTCTGTGTCTCCCCCTCTCTCCAGCAGCTGTGCAGAAAGCGGTGAGGTCACGCTCTCATCATCATCATCATCATCATCCGCGCACCGATCAAGAATTGCGGCGCGCGCTCACGCTCTAGAGCCAGATTGATACAGACTGGAAGAAAGAGAGAGAGAGAGAGAGAGAGAGAGAGAGAGAGAGACTATACAAACACAGTATAGAGAGACATGTACACAGCCGCTGAGTTGTTCTCCCCCCCCCCCCAAGACAAACTCTTCTGGTATGTCGTACAGTGTTTTAATGTCAATATGAGGATTACGTGTTTAGAGATGTGACCCAAGTTTGAGCAAAATGGGACACATAATGTTGGTGCTTGCTTGGTGTAGTTTGCTTTCTATGAATAGCTGATAGTGTCAAACGTAAACGGCGTTGCAATCGATGCTTTGGGTTTCTCTCCCAGCGCACAGGCGCGTTTCCTCAGCCACTACATCCAGCTGAAAAACAAGGCTTTTGGAAATAAATGTTCTTTAGCGACGCCTGGTGGACATCCACTGATCTTGTTTTCCAAGGTTTGAACAATTTAAATCTCCAAAAAGTTTTTAACAAAAAATGTTCTGTATAGACCAGACTAGACCATCATGTAGACTACAAAGACTACAAAACACAAGATGCAATGTAAGCAATAACGTATTTATAGATAACGGCCAGGACTGTTTTTAAAATCAAATGGCGGTGTTTTAAAATATTCAAGATATAGGTAAATACTGTCATGTGCTATATGATGGACCCAACTCACTTAAAGGAGAAGTAAATGTGTGCGTGTGTGTGTGTGTGTGTGTGTGTGTGTGTGTGTGCGTGTGTGTGTGTGTGCTTGTAAGTGTGTGTGTGTGTGTGTGCGTGTGTTGTTTCTCAGCCATGACTGCAGACTTGCTTTGCTTGTCCACCTGTTCAGACCTGCTCCACTCTCACATTCAGCCTTAAATGTGTAGGGATGGATTGAGCTATGTGTGTGTATGTTTGTCCCTGTGTGTGTGCGTGTGTGTGTGTGTGTGTCTGTGTGTGTGTGTCTGTGTGTGTGTGAGAAAGAGTGTCTATGTTTGACACAGTGACGCCTTCCTGGGTGAGGGGTGGGCCCACTATTTACCACCCACGATGAAAAGCAGAGGGTGGACTGCTTAGGCATACAATGAGGAAGAGAGTGTGTGTGTGTGTGTGTGTGTGTGTGTGTGTGTGTGTGTGTGTGTGTGTGTGTGTGTGTGTGTGTGTGTGTCAGATCCTGAAAACATTGTATGCTGTATTTCATTTCTCACAGTGTTTAAAATGTTTTTGCTATTTTATTTTGGAATGAAAATATTACACTATGAACACATTCTGTATGTACTTCTAGAGACTAAATGATTGTTCAGCAAATGACAATTGAAACGCATGTAGCATAATGAAATAAGGCCAAGTGAATAAACTAAATTGAGACTGAAGCGCTGACTAATTTACTCCTTCAGTCCCTGTTTATGGTCGTATGCGGTGTACAGCGATACACAAATCAAACCAGCACAAATGGAATATTTAGCGGCTGGAAATGGAACCAGAAGAGGAAAAGAATAAAAAAACTTCAAGTGAAGGTCAATTATTTTGCTGCAGTAATAACTTGAAGATGTTTTGTGCTTTTTCTGAAGCTCCTCTTATATTTCATCTACAAAGAACTGCCATTTCTCACAGGTTTCCTTGTGGCTGCGGAACATCGCAATGCTACAAAAAATCAGCCACTAAAAAACGTGTGTGTGTTGTTGTTGTCAAGCCCGGATGTTGAATGCCTCACTGTCACAGCAGCCCAAAAGTGCTGGCAACAAGCCCTAATTCATGGTGTGTGTGTGTCTCTCTCTCTCTCTCTCTCTCTTTATCATACCCACTCATGTCTCATGCCCAGTGTGTTTCATCTGCTTAATACAATTCTCCACAGCCAATGATTCAGAATTAGAGGGGAACTGCAGGGAGATGCGAACAAAAAATTATTATTGGATGAAAATCCCCTCAATCCTTTTAAGCAGCATACTCGGGGCTCCCTGCAGGACGCAGTGCTGTCAATAATACACAAACGGCGGATGCTGTTAACCAGTAGACGGGTCAATTAGTGATGGTAATGAGCCTTTTGTAGATATAAGGGCTAAACAGCTCTTTGAGACGCCATTAAGATTGACATTTGTCCAATTTTGATACTTGCACACCACTTGCTTGACGTAAATTCAAAGGCTGTCACGCACCAGTGTGGCAATGCTTACTTTGAAGTTATATATTTGTACACGGTGTTATTGTTCATACATACATAGATCTCTAAATAATGCATTAACGTGTTGGAATTCTGTTTTTATATAATATATAACAACATGTCCATGTCCAGAATATGTGGACGTGAACACCGACTGGCACATTATGACACGCTAAGCGGTCCTTGTGAGGGCAATTTCCTCCCTCAGAATTTTAATTTGCATTTATTTATTTCTTGCTAAGGGTTGTGTCAGTGAGTGATGGACAGGTTTCTCAATGCTTGGCAAAGTAAGTTAGTAAGAACTCCTGTGTTTCCAATGGGCGTTCAGTGCTTTATGCTCTGTTTTATTATGCTGAATACTGTACTGCAATATCTGCAATAAAAAACGTAATTATTTTATAATTGAATGTTATCCCTTGGGAAATCGTTGTGATGATTAGATATGAAAATAAACCTCAGTTGACCTGATCCTGCATGCACACTGGCTTTGTTTTTTTACGTCTTTTTTTCTTCTGCATCAACCCAGTTTTACCTACAGGGTTCACCAAAGTTTCATACGCTCCTATATTGTCTTCTTCTCTATCAATAATATCAATAATAATTCTCATTCTTTTCAATGATTCCTCTGCAAACACAAGCGTTCTCCCACTGTCTGCTCAGGAGAAAGATTGTCCGAGACGATCAAATGTAATGAATATGTACTTTGCGTTTGTGTGCATTTGTGTGCGTTTGTGTGCGGGTGGATCTCTATGTACCTATATCATCCACCTCTCTCCCATCGACCAATGTCCTTCGTTCATGCAAAAGTAGGTTAGCTGACACTGCAGTTACCATGGCAACCGGCTCTTTGCTTCCTTGTTGAACAGTAGTTAGAGAATGTGAGTGTGTTCTCACAGACAATGTGCATGGGGGGGTGCTAACAAGGTCAGAGTCTGTGGTGGGTCCATTTGGATAGCATGTGTGTGTTCTTCAGGAAAGATTACTACAGAGTTTAAGATAATTATATTTCAGCTCAGTTTACACAAAAATATTTGCTCAATATGACGTTGGTGTTTTGTTATGTGATTTGATGCATATATGACCTTTAGTTTCTATATACAGTCAGTAATGTAGACATGTGTTTATCCTCACTATTTGAATGGCCTTAGTTTATATGGGCTTAGCTAATAATGTAAATCGGAAGTATAAGGAGAAAAATATCAATATCAATAGCCTCATGTTTCTATAACGCATATTTATTTAATCCTTGAAAAGTTCAAAACAGGGAGAGCACATTTTCAATTTCTTCTTTCAGGGTTTGAGTCTCCTTGGGGCAAATGAAAAGCATGAGGAAGTTTGCTTTTAAAGATGTTGCCGCAAATGTAAGTTAGCCAAACTTCATTACACCGAGCAGAAAATTAGGCCTCCGCTGACTGCGATCTTCTCTGAGCTACAGTACTTTGATGTGGTGCTGAGGGAGGGTTAAAACAGGGCATGCAGGCTGTGACAGCTGCTGTACGACTGGATCTTAAGAACTCTGATCTCCAACATGAATGCATGTTGACCAAAGGGACTTGTGATACTGCTGATGAATACAGTTATGCATGGACCAAATAATCATAACTCCAAATCAAATGTGTCCAGCACATATTAATAAAAGCAGAGCCACACATAAATAGATAAAAATGGAAGGCAGTACATGGAGAAAATATATTGGGAAGAGTCAAAGATACACAGACATGCTTATGTTTAGTGTTGAAAGAAAAGAAAGCCTAATTGAATATGGTCCAAAGGATATAAAACAACACATCATTAAATTCATAAATGCTGTTTTTCATACCTCAAAACATGTTGTTTTCATTATCAGATGTACAGTATTTGTTATATACATATATACATATTTTTTGTTTCTTTGCTGCATCCTTCTAATTAATGCTGCACCAGCCATATTTCCCAAAGAGATCATGCAGTGTGTCAAGGATATGTAAACCTATACTATTATATAGCTTTATCAAATAATCCCTTATCTCATCATATCTGATCTTGTTTAATCTTTTTCCGTCACATTATGCATCAGGTATCTCAGTCTGCCTCATATGGCATGTGTCTTGTGTCCCATTAGCTCAACATATCCTATATTTCTATACCCCATTCCACCTTATGCAGATTCACTTGCATGGGTTCTTCTGTTACAACATCCATCATAGTGTATACAGGTTTTGCTTAATATGTGTTTTTAGCCGGTCTGTGACAGAGCAGTCATCACTCTCTCAGCAGAACTCATCAGTCTTCTTGTTATCCTGTCCTCATCCTCTCTTTATCCTCTCTTCTCATCTAATCTCTTCTCCTCTCATCCTCCTTTTCAGTCAGGAAGCCCCTGGATCGACATCAATGAGCCGCTCAAAGAAAGAGGGAGACAGAGAGGCGGAGAGAGAGAGAGAAGAAAGAAGAGAGAGAAGAGGATGGAGAAAGAGAGAAGGAGACCGACCGAGAGAGGGATAGTGAACGTGAAAGAGCGAAGAGAGGGTAACCAAGAGGGAGAAAGACGTTGGAGATACAGAGAAAAAGAAAAATAGTGACACAGAGGGAGACAGAGACAGGGAGAGGGAGAGAGAGTAATTACAGGACTCCCAGTGTTTTCAAAGCCCCTCTTTTATCTCACCCTTTCTGTGGCTGTGAAAAGGAGAAGCGAAGGGAAGAAGAAGGAGGAGGAGGAGGAGGAGAAGGAAGGAAAACTAAAGTCCAAGCCTTAGCCCAACTCAGACAACAGGCACCAGTCATCAACATCACACAACCAAAGTCACAACACGCACGCACACACACACACACACACACACACACATACACACACACACACACACACACACACACACACACACACACACACACACACTTAAACTAATTTATAGCTTGTGTTTTAGAGAAAATGTGTCATCTGAAACAATGTTTGTGTGTAACTGGCCTTCATGTAAAGCACTAACAGTGATAGTATTAAGTAACTTTTTTCAGCACACCTATGAATATTGTGGTTCATATTTCTATTTGTTATGTGTCTGCTTATATGTTGTGCTGCTGACACTGCATATAGAGGTTATTTACAGTGCTGCACCAAAACAAATGGTGTTAAATCTGAAATTGTAGTGGTAATGGAATTAGAAGTAGCGGTAGTTATAACGGCAATATATTGTGTGAGTAATGATGACAGCTGTAATCGTACAGTATAACTCATCGGTAGCAAATGTATTATATTATTTTGTTATATTACTGTATTATAGTACATTCATACCAAAATTGTGTTTCAACTGTGACATTTTTCTGCTTTTTTTTGTCTTAAATGACAACAAAATTAATATTTGGATTCTAAACTTTTTGACAAAAAGAGTTACCTTATTTTTATTATTATTTAGAAATCAATTTTGGCCCTATAAACTTGTGATGGACATTTTCCTGAGAAACCAAGTGGAAAATTAACTAATAATGAAAACAGTTAGTTATAGATCCTAATATAAAACGCAGTGCACACTGAATAGAAACCCACATTCAGACAGTATGGACCAAGCAAGATACAACTATATATATACTGTATATATATACTTAGGGGTAATCTTGGTAGGCGTTTTCGTTATGTTGATCAGGTTGGAGTTCAGCAGGTCATCGTGCTGCCACTACAGGCCTGTGAACACTAGATGGCGGAGTGGAGTCGTAGCCTGCAGCACGTTAATTGTCCTCGACAAGAGTCTACCTGGGCCCATAGACTGTACACGTTAATCTGTCTCATTCAGGGCGGAGAAAACTTCTCGCTTTTTTTTTCTCACCAAGGAGGAGCCTGCAGACACACCGACATGCAGCTAAGTGGAGGCTGAGACGCAACTTGGACCGAGTGGAGTAAAAACTCGCAGACAGACAGTCCCTCGGCGATGCTTATCCGACACCACGCCAGAGATTGATCACCGATCACCAGGACTGATCGCCCCGCAGTGCAGCGGAGAAACTACACCTGCGTGCCCCCTCTCTGAGCTCCAGGTAAGACGTCTGAGCAGATCCGCTCTCTGGAATGCAAGGACGGATTTCTGCAAGACTTCAGGGAAATTCCTGAGCAATACTTTGGCTATTATGAAGAAGAAAAAAACCCTATGCTTTATTATAGTTGTATCTAAAATAAGTGTGAGATGATTCTTTTTTTTGGTATAGGATATGTAGGCTTTAGGACAGAAACACTGGGGATGCATGTACAAAACAATACATCTACTAAAGGTGCTAAATATTGTTTGCAAAAGTGACGCCAAACACTGCTGTTTAGATGACATCTCGTGTATTTGACTCGCTGATTGATACATGTGTTGTCAAGTGCATGAGACCAAAGAAATATATTTCCAATATTATTGTTCGCAAAAAAAAGTAATTTACATGAAATTCATTTGTGAAACAGGCACATCCCCAAATTCATTGTGAAGCGTGTGACAGCTGCAAAGGTGGGGGACAAACGAGATGGTTCCTCACATCACCAGCTTCAGTTGAGGCCTGGATTGCTCCATGACAAGGCTGGGATTTTTAAATCCCAAATATGCTACCGATGTGGCTGACTTTATTCTCTTCTGATGATTTTGATCATGTTTGAATAGAGTGGAAGAACTTGCAGTGGCAAAGGCGTTTGGGCTCCTATATTATCATGATAATGAATCAGTTTATGCAATAAGCCAAATCAGTCCTGCATGTACGATAGGAGTTTGTGTAAGAGACTCTATCTTTGCTGTGTGTTTGAGCAAGTGTGTGACCTTGCACACCTTTCTCCGCTGTCTGCATAATTGTTTTCTTGGTGCCGCCTCACTGTCCCGGGCCCCGAGGCCCATGGGGGAAGTCCTGCCCGCAGACAGGCAGCTCGGCCCGGCTGGGGACGTGCCGGGTCCTGCCGAGCCTCTGAAGTCTGCTGGCTGGCTTTGAACTGTAGCTGCTGGAGGTGGAAATCAATCCGTCTCTACCCTCCCCCCCCCCACACACACACACACACCTCCCTCCTCCCCCCGCCCGTCTTCTCTCTATTTCCCTCTTCCCCTCTTTCTATCTCTCCATCTGTGTGTCTCTCTCTGTCCCTGCAGCCCCCAGCACAGCGTGTCTCCGCTGCCATCGAATCTTTCATGTTCACAGGTAGGCGAAGGAGACACAGAGCAGAAACAGGGGAGGGAGTGTAACTCATCTTCAAAAGAAGTTAATACGGTTTCTGAGGATTAGAGGGATGAAGGTGGAAGAAAAGTAACAAAGCCAGCGTCTGTAGTCATGATCATCCTGTACGACGCTGAAGTGAAGAGATAATGTGTTGACTTACTCGCCGCTCTGTCGCTTAATGCTGCTCGGCACGAGCATTCTCAGAATTAGCCTCTTTATTCTGGGCTGATGTCATCAAAAGGATTCTTGTGTTTGTTTTGTGAAAGTTATTGTTGCGATTTATGCCACAGCTGAGTCCGATCCACTCAGCATATCCAATTACCCCCATCGAGAAATATATCGAGCTGCGGAGGCCCGTTGGGTTGAATGTTTCATAAAGCTTCACACATCTGAAAAGGAAATTCTGCGAAACACTTCGGAAAGTTTACGTATGGAAGTGAAGTTATTTTAGCTCATTTGGTTAGGACTGTGGTCATGTGCAAGAATCATTTACAGTATGTGTAATGATTGTAATAAGGATCTAAGCAAATTATGTATTGGAACAATCATGCCTAGTTGGAGATGAATCTAAAGATACTCAAATGTCAGTGTCAATTTCATTCCTACAGGGATGATACGTTTTCTTTCATGGCACCTGGAAAAAGCCCCAACACACTTCACTGAAATACTCACTGAAGTTGTAGCATACTAGTAAAACACAAAAATAGTTAATAAAATGTGCATTATTATTTTTAATAGAAAAAGTGACAATTTATGTCTTATTATTTCATTTTATTCGTCTGCGTCAAAAGGTTAAAAGTGTTAATGTGCACAAACATAAGTTTTCAGTCGGGTTGACAGATACTCAAAAATTAAGAAAGACATAATTCTCTGATGAAATACAGGTACATGCAATAATCCCAGCAGAAAAAAAGACTTTTCTAGTCATGGGTTCCCCTCTAACCATTATTATATCCACATGCACAGCACAGACAAACCAACGCTAAATCAACAATTGAAATCTCTGCAGGCTGCAGGGAGCAAGTTTAATCAAATTGAGCTTTGTGGTCTAATTTGTGCCTCCGAAAGAGTCCTCTGTGTGGGCGACCTCCTTCAGTTAGTCATCAATGTATTCTTTACAAAGATGGGGTGGGAGATCTGGCACTTCATGTTTTACATTGTGGAGAAGCAGAAATACTGGGTCTTGAAAATCATACGTTATGATACACATGAGAGTGTGTGCTTTAAGATTAAAATTAATTGTTGTGTGCTGAACACCAAACTGTGTTGGTTCTGGTTGGTGAAAGAATTCATTGGCAGGTTGGACACTGGTGAGGGATTGTGTTGTTGGTCGAGGCTGTGCAGATGGATGGGCTCTGGGGTGTTATCCGCCCTGTTGCTGGTGGCAGGTTAAAAGTACACATTACCACAAGTTGGCGTGAATAAATTCTGTCGGTTTGCAACTTTCCACCCTCTAAGTAAACGCTTAAACTCTTAAGTCTTTACCTTTTCAATGGCTTGATGAGGATTTGTGCTTCAAAGAGCCCTCCATCCATCATGAATAGCTGCTGCTCAGACTAATAGAATTATCCGCCTGCAAGAAAGACTCCAAGAGCCCTCAGATTTGTTTTAAGAACTCTCAGAAAACTTGTTGACAACTGAGAAAAAACAGAAAGGAACAATGCGAATACTACACTGATTTGTTTTTACTGATAATAATAATTTATTAATAACTGATTATTATTACTTTTATGTGAGGTTGTATATTGGAGCTCAGATATTGTGTTTTAATGTCCTGTGTTGTCACATTTATCCTAATATCCAGAACTCTTTACTTGATCTTATGATTTTACTTGTGCTGACAGAAATAAGACATACAGACGGATTCCTGGTTGCAGATTAGGCTTCCCACCTACAGCCACTGCAAAATAAACAGAGACAGAGACAGAGAGAGAGAGAGATGTTCTGCCCCAGCAGAGCTAAAGAGGGGAACAAGGGATCAGGGAGGGGTGACGATGAGAGACAGATCACCGGCAGGCAGAGAATCAAAGAGCCTACTGACTGACTGGGGCTGGGATAGGTGTGTGTGCCACGCGCGCGTGTGTGTGTGCGTGTGTATGTGTGGGTGCACCTTCTTTTCATGTGCCCGTAAGAGTTTGCTTTTCCTGCGCACAGAGTGGGAAGCTGACAGTAAGTCTGTAATTAAAGCAATCAGAAGATGAAGAGGAGATGAAGGAACATCACACGCAGATGCGCACGTACAGAGCTACACATTTCATGTAGCGCTCTGGCCATGTAGGCCTCTCTCCTGGAGGTGGGATCTGCACAGTATTTGAGGAATCAAGTATTTACATGAAGGGAATCACAGCTCTTCTACTAATAGGTAACATTTGAGCCATCAACTCTTCGTGTGCCCCCCAGTAGGAAACTCCTCTGATTTGTTGGTGGAGACTGTGGAAGTTTCTGCAATACAGCTCGCATTGCGGTTGGACGGAGTCGGAGCAAATGTATGTTTAGTCAGCATACGACGGCCAGCTGTTGGCTCGGGAGTTTGTGCCTGTCTCCAAAGTTGGAAATCACTTTAATCATGGGTTTATTTTCACATCAAACTAAGACGGTCATTATGTTGCAAATTAAACTATTTCTGGCTCATTTAGTTCCTGATAGCTGAGCCTGGATGGCTACTTTGTTCACTTTGGTTTCCTTTAGCGCTGACACGGAACATTAACAAACATGTCAGCGGTGCGGTGTGTGAGTCTGATAATAATGACGTGTGTACATTGTAACTGCAGAGCTGTCTCTTGGTTTTTAGAGCCTGTTTTCTAATCAGGGAGTTCTGTTGAGACGTTTTGAGACACACTCCCGGTCGGATTCAGCTCAAAGGTGAAAGCAGTGGGTCTAATTTGAGTGACAGCGCCGCCACCACCCCTCTATTTACTCTCCAGCTGCCTCCGAATCATGGAATGAGACAAAACGCCGGCAGCACATTCCTCCTTCATATTTCACTTCTGAAAAGAAAGACAGTCGGAGCACTTATAATTACTTAAAGGTGGATTGGCCAAATTCTTGAACACACAATTATTATTTGAAGTCAGAGCACGTTCAATGAACCGAGGTGTGTTTTGGCGTTTATCATTATTTGATGGAGATAGATGATTATGGTCGCTGTATACTTAATGGCATGGTATTATCCTGCATAAAATGGTCTCATTTCTTTATCCGATGATTATAGACTATTGTAAGAAGAGCTTCTCTGATTATAATATTCTCATAATTCACAATTCACAAATGGGTTCACTTTGTGGTCTGTGTTTTTTGTAGCCTTTATCTCGACTACTTGAGTGTAAAATCTGATGAGAAACAAATCAAAGTAAATCAGAAGCACAACCATCCTGTGTAAAGATTAGAATACACAGTCAAATGAATGTTGTTCCAGTGAGGTGTTTACCAGAGCTGGTGAATGAAATCCACAATGTTAATGGTTTTCTGCTTCATGTTTTATCTACAGACCCACTTGTTTGAAGTGTTATTACTTGTGCAAATGCAGATCATTAATTTTAGTCATAACAATCCAGCATTCATTGAATTAACATTGTGGCACGTTTTGTTAGTTAGTTTTGTCTTTAGATACAGTAGATAGGGAGCTACATGTATATGTGCTACTGATAAATGTAGTGTTTGTTTGATTTAATGAGCATGAAGTTGTACACTTAGTACTGACATCTGTATAAAGCAGAAAGTTGTTAAAAAAATACACAATGCTTAAGTATACAGAACATGATCTACATACTGTAATAGTCAAAGAATTTTCTTGAGACATACATCTGCATCATGTGAAGTGGAGCTGATGATCTCTTCTTCTGTCTCAAAGCCTAAGCGTGATATAGTCGCTGCTTGTTTGGCTGGAAAACAGCAGGATTTGAGGTGTTGTGCACAAACAGACAAGCGGTGGTGAAGTGAGCAGTAACATGTGTTTGAGATCTTGCTTGGATTTGTCAAGTTGAGCCCTGGTCTGGAAAATAAATTGCTTTTATTTCTGTGATAAAGCAGTGGATTGATTAACTTTGGAACTTCTTTGTGGCCTGGAAGCAGAGGGATTATCTATACATCTGGATATTCATCTTTATATATATATATATATATATATATATATATATATATATATATATATATATATATATATATATATATATATATATATATTTGAGAGTGTGTTTATTGTAGGGTTAGAGCAGTAGCTTGGTTTGCTGTTGTATTAGAGTGAGACATTGAAATTGATGAATTGGCCAAAGAAGTCAAATATGGGCAAAAATCATCAGCTGCGGTAGCTTCAGTCAAACAATATAAGCATTAACAGTCCAATAACATAAAATCGTTAGATTTCAAATGTACCTGACAAAAAGACAGGAGAGGAGGTTGCTTCAACAAAAAAAAAATAGTTTGGGAAGAAAGAGAACGATTTCAATGGAAAACAGATTTTCCTTTTAGAAATACCAAAACCAGGACTGCAGAGACCCCTGGATCCACATGCTGCTGATTTAATTGTCATCAGAAATGAAGTGCCGTGGAAGAGCCCACAAACCACCCTCTAACCTCATCCTTCATCTGTTCATTGGTTTGCTTCTTGGCCGAGTTCCCTCTTCTCTGATTGGCTTCTATTACTTAATCGGGCTGGAAGTCATTATCAACCAGCGTAATAAATAAATGTTACAAGGTTAAACATTGATGGTGAAACGTTGTGGTCTTAAAAAGAGACTCATTTGGCTCTTTATTCCTCAATAAAATTAATGAATGGAATTGAATCAATGAGACGATGAAAGGGAGACAGAAAGAGCAACATTAAACACTCGTTAACTCTTTGGTATCCAGTTAATGGTCTAGTAAAACTTAGCAAAAACAACAAAAGCCACTGGTTTATCCCATTTAGTGCACTGAACTGGTTTTGTGTAGCTCCAGTTTGGGACTATCATGTGTTACTATTACATTTGAGTCCAAAATTCAAACAAAAAGGGGAGCTGGAAGGTTGAGCGTACATGTTCACCTAAGTATGTGCTTCATTCTTACGGTGGACACTATGAGTGAATCAGAGATTGTAGGAACTCAGGTGATAGTATATATATATATATAGATATATATATATATATATATATATATATATATATATCTTCTTATATTTAATATAGTTTAATATGGGTTATGTG
The DNA here is from genome assembly GCF_009769545.1 of Cyclopterus lumpus. NCBI lineage: Eukaryota > Metazoa > Chordata > Actinopteri > Perciformes > Cyclopteridae > Cyclopterus > Cyclopterus lumpus. The sequence continues at coordinate 14,290,080 of NC_046986.1, forward strand.
ATGGATACATTTTCTGAATTCATACTTTGTCATTATATTCACATTACTGATGATTATTTGTCAACCATATCATTGTGTAACTTTATTTATATAGCACCTTTAAAAACAGGGTTTACAAAGTGCTCTACATAGAAGCAAGGCAAAACATAACGTCAATACAAGTAAACATTTCAGAAAATACTGGAGGAAGTGTGAGGCCAATGGTCAACAATATCGTCCCAATATCGCTATCAAGTTATTTGGTCCATATAGTAAAAGGAACTGGATTTTTCACAAGCATTAGCTCACATTCAGAACAACAAATTACACGTTGTTAGACAATAATCTTGAAACCAGCTGGGTTTCCAACTGTGGAATGTTGCTGGATAAGCGGATGCTATCGGTCGGTTCTGGACTCCACATGGAACAGAGGGGGATTTTGGAGACATTGTGAACCTTCCAAACGATACACTGCAGTCCTTGAGGCCAACAGAGACAACAGATTCGTGAATGCCAAACACTGCAGTGCGTCGTGAATGAAGCATTCCACTCACTCCGGGGGGGGAGAATACTGAACTTCCACGGACTAATCATGCAGTAAAAATCTCCTCCTTATAAAAGACCAATGCATGTTTTTCAAGTAATGACCAATGATGAATAGCCTATTTTCCCAAAAGAAACAACGGGTTCACCTCAAATGTTCTCATTCAACCGATCGGATGCTCTATTTACTGAAATGAACACTACACAGTAAGATCTGAAGCTTTACCACAAAGAGACTGACTGGCAGGTATGTGTGGAAGAGTGCAGAGACTGAACAATAACTGTCTACTTAATGTTCCTGTATGAGCTGATCCATGGGAATTTCCATCAGGCAACCTCTCCTTTCACCTACAGGGCCTGCACATCCCCATAATGACTTTTAGGTAAGTCAATCACATTTGGCAGTCCATATCGATACAGACTTAATTCTGCTTTGAAGTTTGCGATATTAAAGCATTATGCTTGTCACTGTAGGCCAGGGAACTTTACTGAAGGGTGTCTTCTTTTCGGTCTCATTAAATCGCATTGTATGGATTTTAAGGTCAATGGTTTTGTTATTGTGCATTCTTTTAATGACGCAGATTAAATCGTATTCACATAGTTGTGTGGAATTTCATATTGGTCTCTTCTGCTGACAAAATAAGCAATCAAATGCAACCAAAGGAGAAAATAAGCTGCTCAGTAGAACTGTGTTCTACAGGTGCCACAAAGAACTGCGTATCCTCGACCAGGTAATGACACCGCTAAAGATAGAAGGGTTATTTATCGGAGATTATGTGGTCGTTAGAAGATTAATACCCTCGGGGGGGCAAAAGACTTGTGCTGACTTTCATCTCAGACCTGCCCCGACAGAGAGACGGTGTACAGGGGGTAGAGCGGAGTGTCAGAAGAGGCTTCAAACACAGCAGTGTGTGTGTGTGTGTGTGTGTGTCTGCACATCACTTTAACCCCATAATGAATAGCCTTGAGGGGGTCCAAAGCCATTTGGCAGTTCTTCATTTCCTGACTGTCTACCCTTTTATCTCTTCGGCAGCGGCACACAACTCTATGCAGACACACACAAACACACACACACGCACACACGCACACACACACACGCACACACACACACACACATCAGTTGTGGTCTTATCACAAGGACACCATATTTGTGCGGCAATGTGTGTGTGTTTTGCGTGTGCGTGTATTTCAAACCTTCCGGGTCGGGGAATTAGCCATCATCCAAGATCAAAAGGGTTTTCACTCAAGTCTGTGAAATGGAAGATGAAATCAGAGTTTAAATCCAGACAGACATATTTTGACCTCAAATACCACCGCCCCCTCTCTCTCTTAATGTGAATTTCAAGCTGATCTGACCATTTGGGAACATCAATCAAAACAGTAACATGTCAGTGGATTTGTTTTTGGGTTGTATTTAAGCAGTTAAAGCGATGGTACAGGTTAGGGAGTGAATGCCGTCATGGTTAATGGAAAGCAGTGCTGCCTGTTGTCATAAAGAGGTCAAATACCGGAACACCAATCTGCCACTCAGACCTCCCACAGCCATACTTTTTGTTGTGCTGTCACACTACTCACACTACAAAAGAATATGAACAATAGATTATTACTCATGCCCTGGCATACTTTACATTTTAATGTGGATTACAGATGGAGTTAAAGTAAAAAATCTGCGGGCTGCTAAATGTCGAAATACAAAATACGTTCATAAAACCGTGGCTCCATGTGAGTTCAAAGTAATCTGACTTTAAGATTGTCTTTGAGCACAATGTGTTTCATTCAGCACTGGTTCTGTGAGTAGATGTGATGCAGGGTCCTCGGGTGTCACCGGGTCCACTATAAAACCGAAGCCTTAGATCCAAGAAAAGTATCTATATACACATTTATACATGCATCTTTTTTTCTCTCATATAATTAACACTTAAAGAGACTCAATGAGAAATTTACTTAATAATAGTAATTAGTTTGAGTGGGTGAGTGCATACTTTAACTTGATAATGTTTGTATTCTTTGCTCATAACTATGGCTTGAAATCTTATTTAGCTGTGAAGATAAATGTTAGATTGGAAGATGGGAAAAATGGATTTGAAATATGGGTTTGTTGTAAGAAGAAATTGTTTCATGCTGTTTTATGGTGTGGTTAGTATCCACCATTCTCCTTGCCATGTCTGGTATTACTCATTACAACACTTCTTTTACATTTTGTTGTTGTTTATCAAGGGATTTTGCATTAGAGTCCCTGAAGGCCTTACTGACAGAGATAGGGTGCAGTTTGTAAGTTTAGAACATTGAATGTAGCCTTGTAATTGCTTGTAGATTAGAATCAAATTATAAAAGAACAAAAAAAAAAGAAAAGATAAGAAGATAATTGTAATTGGAGTAATTTAACAGCCAGCAGCTCAACAGTTTTCAAGCAGCTCTCACTCAAAATGCTCTTTTATGTGCTGCCACACACACACACACACCCACACACACACACAAAGATAAAAAACTAGTGGAACTATTGTGCAGTAAAAAATAACAATCAAGCATGCAAGTTGTGTGTGATGCATTAAGTTGCTTACTATTAAAGGCTGTACATTTGTGACTTTGTTCTGGGCTCATCGTTAGCATTCAACCGCCGCTTTAGGGGTGATTTTATATAAAGGACCCCAGCCAGCACATATCCTTTCAATTACAGGGACAACATTATTTACACACTTGCACAGCAAACACACACACACAAACACACACAGCGGCACACAGGCGCTCCACTCTCAGTGCAGACCCAGGCAGCACAAAGACACAGTAAATCAAATGGCAGGCACGATCTTGCACAAAGGAATAAACAAGCAATTACACATCACCACACGCAGGCGCATGGACTCACACAAACACACACATATACCGTTTGATAATTTACACCTCACTCTGAGAAATACACACAGACTTTATGAAGCGTTGCTCGTGTAGAAAGCACCAAACACCAGCCAAACATTTTAGTACGCAAACAAACACACAATCTCATATTGACTGTTTGCTAAACGCCTACTTCAATGTTACAGCCACTGTGTGTGTGTAGGATCTGAAACAGCATCTTAGCTATTTACTAAATGTTTTTTATTAAATTTTTTTTACTTGAACCTACTACTTAGCTGGTGTGAAACCAGACTTAAAAAGCAGTTTTTAACCAAGTTCAGGGTTTTGACAAAAACAGCCGAGAGAGACATAGCAAAGACATACGCAGATGATTATTAAGTGAATAATAATAATAATAATAATAAGTACATCCTTTATTGAAGCAGAGGTTAGCCAATGGTGATGTGTGCTGGCAGTTATGAGCTAGAATGCCACGGGCTGTTCTGTTGCTAATACATGTTTATGAGCGATGACGTGAATGTAACGGGACAGTGAACTCATCTGGGCCACACACACACACACACGCACACACACGCCATGCCCACTGGCAACACTACTGTTGGCAGGAACGCTTAGATTCATGACCTTGTTGTTTTGCAAGGGATGTTTGGTGCAGAAGACTTATGGCAGAACAATCTTTGCTTTACAATCATTTCTCTTTGCCTTTTCTCTCGTCTCCAGGAAGAAGAAGCAAAAATGTCAGAGAGGAGAGGTCAGAAGAAGTCCATCTTTCTGTCCTCATTATTGGTAAGTGTTCAGTCTTTGCCTTTGTTTCCTCCTAATGTCCGTCATCTTATTTCTGGTGTCCTCAGAAACTCATATTAGTCCCTCGATATGGATCGCATCCACGATCTACTCCGCTCTCGCTCATGGCGTCGTGCAGACACTCATTGTTATGTGCCAGCTGCTTGCACAACTTGTACCAATTAGTCCAACTTAGAGTTTTTCAGGGAGCAGATCTCTTTATAATCTTCTCTAGATTCTCTGCATGTTTTGATGTTGAAACCCATTGGCAGAGCTCCCGACAGGCTCCTCCACCTTCCCCTCCCTCTCTCCGCTGTTCTATTCTCGTCAGTCACTCTGAGCGCATGCAGGCCGACACCGGAGCACTTAGTCGACAAGGTCAACAAGGTGTCGATGTACTACGCCACCGATTAGTGGCATCAGAAATGTCTCACTACACATTCAAAAATCACTTACTATACATAGAGACCACGTCTCTGGGGAATATGTAGAACAATGACAAATGACTGACAGAGAAGTGTGCTGGTGGTGTCATATTGCACAATAGCACATACACAGACGACACTCGAGAGGTATCGATGTGTCAGGATGGTGTGCTTCAGTCAGTGGTGGAGAGTAACTAAGTAGATTTACTTAAGTACTTGGCTTACGTACAAATGTGATGGACTTGAATTGTACTTAGCTTGAGTGTTTCCACTCCATTAGCTTCTAGAGAGAAATCGTGTCCTTTTTTCTGCACTACATTTATCTAACAGCTACAGTTAGTAGTAACTTTAATAAACTAAGATTTAATGTACAAAACAAAGGAGGACTTTTCTAATATGGTGCATAAAATATCTACATACAAATATTTAAACACCCAACAGTATATACAATTTAATCTTCACTGATTGAACAGTCAATTATTATTATATTATATAGAAAATTAATGAACTGCTTTGATAACTTTGAACTCAACATTTCTCTCTATTTTCTTCTTTACAAACCAGACAACTGATGGAGGATCAATACAGAACATATCAGCAGATGAATCCACATTGAAAATAATCGTTGGTGCAGCCAATCCACCCCAACCAACTACAGTCAAATTATGCTTACACATTAATACATTAGCAATAACAGTCCATTTATACATTAGCAATAACAGATATACACTCAGAGAGGCTTTTTCTGTATTGAGTTATTTTACTTTTGATATTTTCAGTACATTTTTCTAATAATACTTTTCATCAGTAACATGTGCAGTGCAGTATAGTTTTACTTATAATGGAGTATTTTCAAAGTGTGGCGTTAGTACTTTGTACTTTGACTCTTTGCCAGAGAAGAAACAATGCACACAACGCTGGCAAGTTACGCACAGTGAGCCATAAATGTGACAAAGAGAGATGACTATTATTTTTGCATTTAGCGTGTCCATTTGCATTAGGTGCATTATCAGGTGTGTGAGGTATAGAGTTCAGCTTGTTTTGAAGCTGGTGCAAATTAAAAACAGATTATTTGTCCAGAGATGATTGTGCTCCACCCTGTGATACACAAACAAACGGGCAGTGTGAATTTGTATATTTACTCAAACGGAGTCTTGCGTTTGCTGTCATGAGATCATCACGAGGAGAAGACACCGGGAGATGTTATTGAAACAACAGAGAAGATGGAGAGAGTTAGTCATGCACACATTTTCTTTGCGATCAATTTCTGGACTGCAGATGATTTTTAAATGTCAGTTAGTTTGTTTGGAAAAGAACAAAGTATGCTGTTAAAGCTATAAATGCCAGCTGCTACTTATTACAGTGAACCTCAATGACACAATGGCACACACACAAAGTACCCACACAGTACATAGACACGCAAATACTGTTATTATGCAAACTCTTGCACACTAACACACAGTTCAGAATACTTTATTATTTATTAGGTGTTTGTTTGCTTTGCTTTTTGACAATACATTTTTAATGTTGATTCATATGCAGTTGGTTTTACATCATCTAATGGAGTTATTTATCAATGCTGCTTTGCAGTGTGAAGTTTTGGTCCAACTTCCCACATGTACAAATCAATTAAAGTTAAATTGTTATTGTTTGTATGCTTAATTACTAAAATGGCAGTACAAACATTTTGGACAGTTTATTTTCCGCTTTTTTAATTGAGAGGATTAATGATGAATTATTGGCATCCGCTGTCTTGATCTCTGTCAGACAAAATAAGCATTATCTAATGCAATACATGCACAATGTCATTGATATGTCATGGCTGTCTCTCTCTGTCTCCCCCCCCCTCTACCCCCCCCCCCCCCCCCCCCCCCCCCCCCCCCCCTCTCCAGCTGTGTTGTATGTTTGCTAGTGCGGAGTATTCTAGCTGTGGAGAGTACGAGTTCTTCAATCAGACAAGTAACAGTTGCCAGGCCTGCCCTCATTGCCAACCAGGACAAGAGGCGCATATGGTGAGACACACGCAAACGCACGCACGCACGCACACACACACACACACACACACACACACACACACTCCCTCTTACTTTCATCCGTCTATTCAAACAAGCCGATGCCTTTTGGCTTTGGGCTACAGCAGACAGATTCTCAGAGAGATCTAATATTCCTTCCCTTATGGTTGACATCTGTAGGTCTCAGTGTGTTTGATATAAAACGTCGCTGCACTATTGGCAGCATCCAACCGCTTTAGGTTCAAACTTGCTTTGGATCTTTTTTTTTACACAGGATTGCCAAGGCCCAGCTTCTGTTTGTTCTCGAAATGCTCCTCTGATTGAAAGGTTCTTTCTTGGTATTATAAATCAAGGAAGAATTGACAACAATCTTTATTTAGTTTGAAGATTGACAGGGATGCTAAAGAAGGGGAATGGGGGTGATGACATGCATGTAAAGCCCTCTGAGGCAAATTTGTAATTTGTGATATTGGGCTATACAAAATAAACTGAATTGAATTGAATTGAATGCAACAAAAGTCCCAGGGAAATGTGAGCCGGTGCGTGTTACGCATCTTAAACCACTGGGCCACCACATGCAAGCTGACTTGAAACTTCAATGACAAATTCTGTGTCCTCACGTCACCATAGCTTTCATAGCTCAATACAAGTTACAACATTTGGAAATATAGATTTCCCCCCAGTGTCTATGGTCATGTAAACTAAGAGGAAAATGTAATCCATCTACATCAAACACAATCTGGATACAAGATGCACTTGTACTTGCACAGCGTACTTGGATGTATTGTGTGTGTGTGTGTGTGTGTGTGTGTGTGTGTGTACTTTCTGAAGTCTCTGTTGTGAGGATGAACCCTGTGGTTATCCATTAATTAAAAGGGTGTCATAACACACATGCACGCACACACACACACCTACACACACACAAACACACAAGCACACAAGCACACAAGCACACAAGTACATAAAGCTGAGGGTAACAAAATAACACATGAATTACAGACTGTGGCACCCAGAGGATCAGACAGGCAGGAGAAAGTGCAAAGGGGGCTCTCATCTGGCCGATTAAACTTCTTTGGCTTCTCCTGTTTCTTTCGCTCACAAAGGGCCAAATGACTCTTTATGACAAAGCTCTGTGCTTATCACACTGAGCTTCTCATTGCCGTCTCTGTCTCGGGCAGTGATTTCACACGCTCCAACACAACACATTGTTGGGGATGCTTACGAGAGGCAGGAAAGGAATGAGAAAACAAACAAACAACAACCTGTATGCATGCAAGCTTACGGAGAGATAAGGACAGAAGAAAGGATGGAGGAAAGAGGAAAGAAGGATGGAATAAAGGCAAGCTTAAGAGTTTTGCCATTATTTCCAATGGAATGATGGAAACAACATATGTGAGAATGGTAATGTTGGTCGAATTGACATTCGGTCCATCTCTTTGGTCAATACTTTCACAGAGGGCCGAGTCCCCCGTAATGAATAATTTTGATGATCCCTTAATTTTTCATTCAGCAGCATCTTCAGGGAACATCTGTAATACATTGCTTTACAAACAAATACCTGCAAAACTAATTGCATTCCCATAAGCCTCACCTGTACTTTGCATGTGCTGATTAACTAATTAGGTTGTAATTAGGTTGTGTATATATATATATATATATATATATATATATATATATATATATATATATATACATATATATATAGTGCATCTGGAAAGTATTCACAGCGCTTCACTTTTTCCACATTTTGTTATGTTACAGCCTTATTCCAAAGTGGATTAAATTCATTATTTTCCTCAACATTCTACACACAACAACCCATATTGACAAAGTGAAAACTGTTTTTTCCAAATGTTTGCAAATCTATTAAAAATAAAGAACGAAAACATAACATGTGCATACAATAAGTATTCACAGCCTTTGCCATGACACTCAAAATGTAGCTCAGGTGCATCCTGTTTCCACTGATCATCCTTGAGATGTTTCTTCAACTTGATTGGAGTCCACTTTAAATTCAGTTGATTGGACATGATTTAGAAAGGCACACACCTGTCTATATAAGGTACCACAGTTCACAGTGCATATCAGAGCACAAACCAAGCCATGAAGTCCAAGGAATTATCTGTAGACCTCCGAGACAGAATTGTATTGAGGCACAGATCTGGTGAAGGGTACAGAAAAATGTCTACAGCATTGAAAGTCCCAATGAGCACAATGGCCTCCATCATCTGAAAATGGAAGAAGTTTGGAACCACCAGGACTCTTCCTAGAGTTGGACGCCCAGCCAGACTGAGCGATCGGGGGAGAAGGGCCTTGGTCACTCTGACAGCTCCAATGTTGTTCTATGAAGAGAGGAGAACCTCCCAGAAGGACAACCATCTCTGGAGCACTCCACAAATCAGGCCTGTTTGGTAGAGTGGCCAGACGGAAGCCACTCCTCAGTAAAAAGCACATGACAGCTCGCCTGGAGTTTGCAAATAGGCACTCTTTGAACTGAATGCCAAGCGTCATGTCTGCAGGAAACCAGGCACTGCTCATCACCTGGCCAATACCATCCCAGTGAAGCATGGTGGTGGCAGCATCATGCTGTGGGGATGTTTTTCAGCAGGAGGAACTGGGAGACTAGTCAGGATTGAGGGAAAGATGAATGCAGCAATGTACAGAGACATCCTGGATGAAAACATGCTCCAGAGCGCTCTGGACCTCAGACTGGGGCGACGGTTCATCTTCCAACAGGACAACGACCCGAAGCACACAGCCAAGATAACAAAGGAGTGGCTTCGGGACAACTCTGTGAATGTCCTGGAGTGGCCCAGCCAGAGCCCTGACTTGAACCCGATTGAACATCTCTGGAGAGATCTGAAAATGGCTGTGCACCGACGCTCCCCATCCAACCTGATGGAACTTGAGAGGTTCTGCAAAGAAAAATGGGAGAAACAAAATTGATAAATGGCTTGAAAGTTGATTTTGTGAACTGTGTCATTTTTGTTTAGACCACCCACACACACACACAGAAGTGCACACATAGCTGCACAGTGAAGAGTGTCTAAATTGAAGTGAACAATTTCTCACGGTTTATTGCTCTCGCTGACTTCGCCAAGCTTGTGGAATCATACCCAAGAAGACTTGAGGCTGTAATTGCTGCCAAAGGTGCTTCAACAAAGTATTGAGCAAAGACTGTGAATACTTATGTACATGTTATGTTTTCGTTCTTTATTTTTAATAAATTTGCAAAACAGTTTTCACTTTGTCATTATGGGTTGTTGTGTGTAGAATGTTGAGGAACATAATGAATTGAATCCATTTTGGAATAAGGCTGTAATATAACAAAATGTGGAAAAAGTGAAGCGCTGTGAATACTTTCCGGATGCACTGTGTGTGTATATATATATATATATATATAGAGAGAGAGAGAGAGACTGTTGTGAATACTGCTGCACCCTAATAACTAAAAAGCATGGTGTGCGGCCATCTCTCTTAAGAGGGTGTGGTACCCCGGAGTGCCAACTGAAGCGTTCACCTTCTGACGGAGGCTGAAGTGTGACTACTGCAAGTCGTTCACTGTAATGCATGCCTTCACCTCGAAGTCAGCGAGAGCAATAAACCGTGAGAAATTGTTCACTTCAATTTTGTATAGTTACAATTTGAATTGGCAGCTTTATCCCACTCACAATTTGTTGCAACGACAAATTCTAATACCATTCCCTAATAATAAAAGTACTCCCACAGGGTTCATCCTCACAACAGAGACACACACACACACACAAGCAAGTTTTAACCTAAAGCGGTTGGATGCTGCCAATAGTGCAGCAACGTTTTATATCAAACACACTGAGACCTACAGATGTCAACCATAAGGGAAGAAATATTAGATATCTCTGAGAATCTGTCTGCTGTAGCCCAAAGCCAAAAGGCATCGGCTTGTTTGAATAGATGGATGAAAGTAAGAGGGAGTGTGTGTGTGTGTGTGTGTGTGTGCTTTCTTTAATGCATGTCGAGCACAGTGGTGAATCATCTTATTGATCCCAAGGGTGTCGAGTTCATTTAAATCTACATTATATCTAATAAACCTTAAACCTAATGATTGTTTGTGTGTTTTTCAGAACTGTGGCTACGGTGTGAAGGATGAGGACTTTGCCTGTGTGCCGTGTGCACAGGGGAAATATTCCAAAGGGAAGTATGAGATCTGCAGACGGCATAAAGACTGTGACGCACTCTACAAAGCCACTGTTCGCGCAGCGGGAACTCCGGACAACGACGCCGAATGTGGACCCTGTCTATCAGGGTAAACGACACAAACACATTTCATCCACCGAATCTCTCTGCTACCGAACATCAGACTGACAGAAGTAGGCTGGGTAGTGGAGTGGCCTCAGATCGTAGCTGAGTTAGCTTAGTAGCTGAGTTTTGGCTCAAACATCAAATTTACACGAAAAAATGTAACGAAATTCACGGGAGCTACCGGACCGAGCCGCCGTTGCCATAGTAAAATTGGTCTCTCTTACAGCATTCAAGATGTTAAATGGCGTTTTCAGATCACCTGCTTTGCAATATGTTTCACAGAAAAATGTTTTCTGAATGAAATGATTATTTCCTATTGATTTGTATTTCTATGAATCATACTACATCCGTTATCTATGATAGAATGTTGGCAGTAAGTCTTGAAGGAATTGGCAGAAATATGCAAGATTCACGATTCTCCTCCTCCTGTCATCACGCTGGATGTTCACTTGTCTTGTGAGTCTGAGTGCGTCTCCTTCCACGGGATGTTTGTGTTGTTGCTCAGGAACACTGAGTTCAGTCATGTCCACGTCTGCACTGTTTTGTATTGCACGTGCGGCTGTTGTACGCTGAGGTTCGCAGAGTCGTTGCCTGTTGGAAGTAGAACAGAAAGTGCCTGAACGGTGGCAATAAAGTTCAGTTATTCTGTATCTGTAAATAAATAGTGCTTGAGCCGTCGTGAAGCAATAACTTCACCTCGACGTAATCAATACATCTTTATCTACATGATTGAATCATTGTCTGAAACATTTAACATTTTTATTTTGGCTATTGCACAATGTCATATTTTTAAGGGCTCATGAAGATGTAGAAATATAATCTAAATATTTGGTTAATGAATTATTAATAGTTTGTGTGCTTTGCTGTGTGTTTTTATTTTAACCAATTGATACAACGTGAGAGGTAATATATTAATAATTCACTGAGTTGTACCTTGTGTACATTTGCTAACCATCCTCTAGTTTGTTCCAATATTTTGTAAGGGTGTAATACAACTAAGGATACAACACATCTACAGATATTAAGCAGACTTTTTGCATATGATTTCATTATATGACACACCAGTAATTTAGAGTACAGGCTGAGTTAATTCTCTGTGGATCATTTACAAATAATGTAATAATGAATCTGATGATGTTTGCTCATCTTCATGAAAATCGGCTTAACACTTGTAGTAGAAATCATAAATAAATCACCAGCAAACAAATCAGATATTTCCTCATCTAATTCTTTCTCATATTCGTGTGATGCTGAAGTGACCAAGAGCACAAGACTGAAGCAGTTTCTCTGACCATATCCAGATATATGAAGGCATCAGTTAATACATTATGTAAATACTGCTCCACCAGTCATTCACAGACTCGACTCGCTCTCCTTTCCTCTTATAGATGCTTCATGATTCAGGGAGATATTATGTACCGAGCCATCTTTAGTGCCTTCGGGGCATCAATTATGTACATTTCTTCACTGAGGCAAACTTTTCACCTCAGCTGCTTCCCCACCCTTATGCTGGGAGGCCACGCATTGAGGCCACACATTGTCTACACACCTGCTGTGCTTGCAAATAGTGCTTAAGGTGTTTATATTTTAATTTTTAAATGTTCTCCTTTCCTTCAGCAGATTTCCCTCCAGTGTGCCTAACCAGGTCTGGTGTAGCCTAATGATATAGTTTGACAATTTGCTCATTGTTCATACCCACTTCCTTTGTGTCTCCCAGGTATTACATGCTGGAAAACAGACCAAGGAACCTCTATGGGATGGTTTGCCATTCTTGCCAGAACGCACCACGCAACACCAAAGAATGTAAGACCAACCTCTTCACAGATTTATTTACACCTCCTCTTCCTTCCGCTCACTTCCAACCTTTCGTCCCAAAAACATTTTATTCTCTTTTCAACTATGAATTCCCCCCTTTTTCTATCTCCGCAGCTTTCTCTGTCCTAACACAGATCTGGTTTCCGTTGGAATCAAAGCTACCAAACATTAAGGTTTTCTGTCTCGATGAAAGAAAATAAAAGGGGACATCTCTGGACAATAACATTTACTATAAGTTTTTTCTGTCTCCTGTTCACTATCAGCCGCCGCAGTTCGGAGACGTTTCCCCGACAGTTGCAAAACAAAAGCATGAATGCTGTCAAATGGCAGTCGAGCAGCAAATACGTTTCTGATATTTCGCAGACTGTATAGAGTGACCGTGGTGGTAACACGTATAGGAATATTGCAACCAGATGATGCAGCATATGATTCTGTGCCCCACAAAGCTGCAGAAAGCAAAAAGGGTTCCAACCTAGCCTTTGTGATTTGTCAGAATTAATGAAATTATTGTGCACCATTATAGTTTATTATTGTCTCCTTTGAGGTTATTTCCCATGTTTTCAAATACAAATAGCCCCAATGCATTATTTCTGCATTGTAAATTGCATTAAAAACTTTAAGGTCATCGGTTTAGTTTAATGTATCTCTCTTAGCGTCCTGCCGTCTTCTTCCCAGGCACTACCTCTATATCTTTGTTATAAAATCAGTTAGTAGGAAACTTACTTGAAATCTTTTTAGGACACTCTGGAACATAGAGAAAGATAAATGTTAAATGTAATTGAAAAAGCATTATATATAGTTAACAACACCATGAAAAGGAGAATAAGTTTAGACCTCAATCCATTAGAACATAATCCAATACAGTAGATGACGGTCTTCACGGACCAACAACATATATGTTTTATCAGGAACATTCAGTTAGAAAATCTTTCTCAAAATGAAATTGTTTTCTAATTGAAAATAATCATTCAGTGCCTATAAGATTTATTGATAAAAATAAGCATTTATTGCAGAGCTGGAGGTGAATATTCTCAACGTGCTGCTGTGTCCTCTGTGGGTTCATCCACATGTGACAAAGAGATCACATTGATCTAAAAGATGGGAACTGTTTTTGTTCCCTCACTGATAATCTTATTGGAATGATATTTATGGGCCCATAACTGCTCAAAACCGCCTGTGAATGTAATTGAAGAGGTCCCGAAATGAATGGTGTTGTTATTGTGTCATATTTAATGAGTGTGTTATGAACATCAAAAAACCCAAAAAGCAGCCTGGGCCTGCAGAGGAGAGGGTGTGAAGTAAGAGCAGGAACATGTGTGTGTGTGTGTGTATGTGTGTGTGTGTGTGTGTGCGTGTGTGTGAATAAACACTTGCTTTTCAACAGCAACCTAATTGTTTCTCCAAGGCATGGATATGAGTGATTGAATGATACTGTGAAACTAGGAAAGATATAATTATATATATAGTAATTTTCATTTCCTCAATTTAACTTTATATTCAGATTCAAACTCATTTGCGGATTTCTCTTATTTCTGTGATGACATAGTTTCAACATTAAGGCTTTTTGTTTTAAAGGAATAGTTGCACATTTGGTGATGCTTATTCCCTACTGAGAGTGAGATGATCTCACTCTCTCATAGTATATCAGTATAAGGATGTTCACTATTTATTGAGATACCTTTGGGGTATTTGTGCTGGCTTACTACATAGTTGTATTTGTTAAAACATATTAGAAAATAAAAAATGCAAAACTTCTTATGGGAAAAGGAAGAACAACCTGACAAAGGTGGACATGGTGTGATTGTATATAGATCAATGATAAGAGATGATAAGGAGATGCAAAACAGACAATAAGAAATATAAAACTTTGAACACGAGTTCTAAATGCAGTAGTCTATGGTTTTCTGAAATAAATTGGATTAGTGCACTCTGCACTTCTGCACACCCTGTGGTACATTTTAATGAAACCCTCTTTAGATGTTCGAGAACGTAAAAGTGATGCACTCCCAACAATAAATACGAGAAGGAGCTGAAGGCTGGGAGTTCTACTTGTTCAGGGTGAAGGCAGGCTGGCACTCGCCATGTAATCTGTAAATTACCCTGGCTCCTGCCTCGCTCTGTGTGTGTGATAATTAAAACTTTAGTGGGTATGTGAAAGAAAGAAAGAAAGATGATTAGCATGTTACTGCTTGCGCTGGAGCTACTCTTTGGCAGGCAGATGTTACGAGTCTGTCGTTCAATTTCCACTGTCACCTTTTTACTTATGCTGCCATTTTCTGAACAGGCACCAACACACATTAATACTTATCTCAGCATCGGGGGAGATCATAAAATGTAATCTTATTTTTACACAGAAGCTAACCTTTGCCGCATTCCAGCTCACAATTTTACCTCAAACAAAAATGCTTTGATTCTTTTTTTCTCCCTATTTCTAGTCCTCTCAGTTTGTTTGTATTGAGTACCCAGATTGCACTACAGAATTATCAATTTGCAGTGTGAATTTAGGCTGACAGACATGATCAAGAGACAAAACCACAAGACGCTAAACAAAATTCCAGTTCGAGCTCATACCCTTTATCCAGAGCCCGGAGTTAATGTCTGCAGCCACAGGCACTGGTGTGTGTGTAGGTGTGTGTGTGTGTGTGTGTGTGTGTGATGACATGAAGCCCTGCGACCTCAGGGAAGCAGTAGGGCCCATGCCAAAGACTTTTACAGTGTAACAACTTGGTGAAATAAAAGACTGATTAAAAGAGCTGATTTATGAGCTGTCAGAAGTTTACTGCTCCATTAGGAAAGAGGAAAAACAGTTGAAAGAGGCAGAAAGAGGCAGAAATTTGGACTGAGAGCTTCCTCTATTACAAATTGATGTCATGGAACACTATTTGGGGGGAGGAATACATTTTAAAAAGTCACTCAAATGCAATGCCAAAGCTAAAATACCATAACCAGTGACAGATGGCATGTTGCTTCTGCCAGTGACGAATGTCCAAGCCTGACCGTATATCTGGTATTTCTGTTTCGACCAGTCTGTTATATTGTGTCATCTCGGGAGGAAAGTGGTGCATCATTTGACCAACTTTAAAGGAACAGTTTAACATTTTCGGAAATAGTTATTTAGAAGATTGATAGAACTCTGCACGGAATATATGTACAGCCAGCTGCTGGTTAGCTTAGCTTAGCACAAAGACTGGAAACAGGGTGAAACAGCTAGTCTAGCTCTGTTTTTAAGTACAACTAAAATTCAGTAATTTACATGTTTAATCCATATTGACCTTGCTAAATGGTAAAATGGACTTTACAATACTTTTGTTGTCTTCCAACACTCAAAGTGCTTCAACGCTACACGTCATCATTCACCCATTCACACCTAATCATACATCGCCGGAACCACCTGGGTTCAGTGTCTTGCCCAAGGACACATCGACATGGATGGGAGGAGCCGGGGATCAAACCGCTAATCCTCTGATTGAGCCACAGTCGCCCCGAGCTGTTTCCCCTTGTTTCCAGTCTTTGTGCTAAGCTAAGCTAACCAGCTGTACATCTATATTAACTGATAAGACACACACGTTGTATTGCTCTCCTCATCTTATTCACAGCAGGGAAGTGAATAAGCATATCTCCCAAAATGTCAAACTATTCCTTTAACCATGATTGTTTTGTGTTAGCCCCTCGAGAGTAGCAACGTTTTTTTTTTTTACTTGAAATAAATATATGAGCAAACAATATGACTTTTTGCTCATCCACAGTTAATGAACTAGGATTGAAACTATGTGTCTGTGTATGTCTCACAGGCATGTCGACCAGCAGGCCAAAAGAGAAGCCTGTTATTGACCCTGGCAGCACGACCGTGTTCCCTCATCTCCATAAAGGTATACAAATACACACACGGATACAAATACATATGCTTCATCTATCTCTAAGCATTAATTTCTTTATATGTTACCATCCACAAATCATTAAAAATATTTTGCATCATTGCCGCCAATGTTTCAGATTCCAACGGACAAGGTCACCTAGCAACGGCTCTCATTATCGCCATGTCAACCATTTTCATCATGGCTATCGCCATTGTACTCATCATTATGTTTTATATCCTGAAGACCAAACCGAGTAGTCAGGGTGAGACTGACACACACACACACACACACACACCTCATGTTAAAGGTTGGCATCTGTGCGTGATGTTCCTTGTGTGTGTAAATCTACAGCATGTTGTTCTGGACAAGTTGTGAAGGCGGTGGAGGCTCAGACCAACAAACAGGAAGACAAGAAAGACATCCCAGGTGAGACATAACACACACACACACACACACACACACATTTAACAATTGATGAGCTCACGCAGCATTTAAGCTTCTTAATGACTTCCTGTTTGGTGTCTCAAACTATTCTCATAATTGTGTCTTGTTTACATGCACACTAGTATCCGGGTCGTGAGCCTTATCTTGGTTTTGATTGTATACCTGATATGATGTTTGCATGAAACACCAGTAATCTTGTTATTCATATCCTTGTATACATGATTCTAACAGTCTCCACATTTTTGGCCATACGCATGGCCACCACGATAAGGGCTTTGATCAGGGTTCATGAAAACAAGTGATGCTATCTAAATGCCAAAAACACATATTCTGTACGTAGGACTCAACAAATGTGTTTAATAAGTAACATACTTATGAGCAGGTGAGGAACTCACTGCTTTAGCTCCAGACTAAGTGAAGCAATAGTACCAATAATTACACTTATATATTTGAGAAAACTACACATGAAGATGGTTAGAAACTATTATTTTTTAAATTCTTAAACGAAGGGTGAGCAGTAAAAGCCAACAGTATTTGGATTAATAAAAGTAGCTGGAAGTTACTGTATAGTTAAATTATTGAGATTATATAGAGTACATACTGTAATATATTTATTTTGTAATTCAAAGAGTAAAAAGATAAAATGCAGCATGAAGTAAAGCATGAACATACAACCATTCAGTGACTGTTTACGTGCAGACCATCTGTTATTTCCTCACTAAAATTCTCAGTGTTTTCATATCTGTGCAAACGGATCATTTCCATGTTTCCATAAACTTCTCTTGCACCGGTCGTTAAAGAGACCCAAAATATATACTCAATAAATAACAGATGCAGTTTAAACTTTAAAACTACTTTGTCAACAATACACTTTGACCAGTACAAAGACACACACAGTTATAATTATAGTAACAAAAACATCTATAATTAGTTTTTTTTTTAACAACTATGAAATGTCACAGTGACACAGGGCACAATTTGCTTGCCAATGAGTTGGGGCATGAACAGATGCCACCCAGCACACTGTAAGTGTGCTCCATCCTGCAGCACAGCCCTCTGTAGCAGTAATTCAGGTAACTGTAGGTCTGTCTTATGCGTTAAGCCCAAACACTACATATCATCTGTGAATGAGCAATAATTTCACACTGAAAAAAGCCTTTCCTTCAGAATTGTACTTTTGCCATATCTCTGGAGCAGCATGTATGTATGAATTATGGAATACTCAAACTCTCACTTCATGTTAGGATCTGCCCGACGACACCCGATGCGGATTAAGTCTACATTGAATATGTAATCGAATCACATTGAAATGTTAACAGTGTTGGCTCTTTATGTCAGCCCAGTATGTATGTGCATATTTAGGATTTGTAATATAATGTATGCAAATGCAAGTGTGTGTGTGTGTGTTTGTGCTTGTGTGTGTGCTGACAGACCTGCAGTATGATGAGTGCATCATGGTGGAATGTGAAGCTTCCAAAGCAAAAGCCATACGTTGCTTTAGGCGCCATTTCTCCTGACAATGATGCTCTGTTCAATTTCACTCCCAGACGGACTGACTAACCACTTACATGTGGTGTGGATGCGCACACACACACACACACACACACACGCACACACACACACACATGCACACACACACACGCACACTGTGGCCGCAGACCCATTATGTGGTACAATTATGAGGTTGTGGACTTAAAAACAGTGTATGACAAAAAAATAAATGCCTGCATACTTACTGTTTTGTGTGTGTGTGCATATGTGTGTGTGTGTGAATGTGGTGTGTATTTTGGAAGATAAGCCCATTGCTCAGAGCTTTACCGGAGCTAGCTGTCACTCATGTAGACACTGAGTTAATAAAGCTGTGAAATGAAAGACACAGACACTTAAACAGACACAAACACTCTCTCTCTCTCTCTCTCTCCTTCCCTTACGCACAAACACACACATACACACACACGCACACACGCACACACGCACACAGCATTAGTTCCACTTAGGTATTCACTCATTATGCTGTCTCTCCCCATCAGTATCCATGATGTAAGTGTAATTTAATAGTCACTGTAATCATTTTATACATCGCTCTGACTGCAGTTCCCTCCAAGGTAAACGTCCTGTAGTGTTATAGCATCAGGAACCTATTTTCTTTAGTGTACTTCAATTCATGCCAGATCTTTAATTGTTGCATTACTGTCCTCTAACCCTCCATGCAGTACTTGTATTTCAATAAATGTATGTATTTGTCACACGTGTGAGATATTTTGGTGCTTGTTATTTCTGTTTGTACCAAAATGAGATGTGCACATTCACAAACAATTAAAGTGAGACTATTTCGCTTTTGAAAGAAGACATAACGTCCTAGAAATGAAGGGAAATTCCATTTGCTGTTCTTCTGTATTTGCCACTTGTGGCCACGTTGGCCGCTGTTCTGCAAAAGAGGTTTTGCATGAAATCAACACTAATCCAAGACCTGTCGAAGTTTGAGTATAATGTGGCATTCTTTCCATATTGAGACAATGACATGTTACACCAATATCCTATGAGATCTTAGTATATTTGCCGTGTTATTACTACTGACTTGTCTGTATTTGTGAGCGTAAAACACACCTATAAACCTCTATATCCTCTGCTTTTCTCTCTCAGACAATGTGGTGATCTACTCGGAGAAAGATGAGTTCGACAAACTAAAAGCTCCTCCTCAGAAGACGGTGAAAAGGTGAGACACATCTGATTTACAAACCACTTCGCCACACAAATGAAGAGAAGACAATCTGGCATCCAGCGTGTTATGAGCTTAGCAAAGCCGAGTGTGCAAAACATAAAGGACACAAAACAAGCTTCCCAATGAAGTCCATGCACCTGTATTGATTACCATGAAGGCACGTTGTTATGATTGAGGCGAGAATCATTATGCTTTAAAAATGATGGAGTTAGACCCAAGGTCAACACATCAGAAGATTTTCCTTTTAATTTTAACAACCATCCATTATCTTTTTTATTATATCTAATGAGGTTTGAAAGGAGTTACACACCAAACAAAGGTAGAACGGCTACTATGTTTAGTACACTTAATTATATTAACGTTAGGGTATGTGTGTCTACAATTACTGTGTGTATATATATATATATATATATATATATATATATATATATATATATATATATACATGCATCATTTTGTGCTGATTTGGCAGTTAAGTGTGTGCGTCTGTTCTGCTTCAAAACTGTGCATGTATTGAATATATGGGAAATATACTGTAGAACGCTTCATATTCACCACTGTGTCCTCATCCTGAGTATTCATTATGAGTGTATCTGTGTGTGTGTGTGTGTGTGTGTGCATTTATTTGTGGTGTCACATAGGCATTACACACAGAAAGGACCTTTTATAATTTGTTCAGCATCTGCCTTTAATTTAGCCACCACAGAACAAGTCACAGCAGTAGTAACACCATAGCTTTTTTTTCTTTGCCTAAGCTGAGTAAATGGATGTGTGTGTGTGTGTGTGTGTGTGTGTGTGTAAAAAGAAAATTCTAATGATTTTTTTTGTAATGAAGCAGAGCGCCATCATGTGGCTTTGGGTGGTGAGTTGTGTGTGTGTGTGTGTGTGGGGGGGGGGGGGGGGGGGGGGTCTTTTGCCTAAAACCACCACCAAAGCACATCATGGCAGACAACAAAAGAACAGTTTTCTCACCTCCGTCCTTCCGCCTACATCTCATTCGTCATGTGCAGACAATGCTGCTTTATGGGCAGCATGAGGGAATACATGCATTTTGCACACAGATCTACAGTGAGCCATTGTGCTCAAATGTTGCAGTGCCTGTAGTGAACATCACTGTAGTGAGCTTATATTGAATATATCGAAGACACACACACACACTCACACACACACACACACACACACACACACACACACACACACACACACAAACACACCTCAGCGTCAATAGCAGTAAACAGTGTGGTATAGCAACGTGCCAGAGGATGTGCTAACTCACTGCTTAAGCTGCCAGAGTGGGTGTTAGATGTCAGGGAAACAATGCCATTTTGTGTGCACGCTTGTAAAAAGAGCGTGTGACTGCGAAACAAAGGCATTCTGTGAGCATCTCTGTCAACAAGGTGCTTTTCGGTAGAAAATCCAGAGCAAGCATAAGGAGAGAGAGAGAGAGAGGCCGGGTAATCAAATGATATTACATGGTATCATGTTGTAAAACGCAGGGCTATTTCAGTCAATCACAGGGACAGCGTAGCTTATCAGCAGCACAGGGGAGATGTGAATCATTCTGTGTCCATTAGATGTCACTCACACCATTTAATTATAGAATGAATAAATTAGTATGACAGGAAAAAAATGCATGTGTGTGTAAAAAGTGTTTAATGGAATACAAATGAGTATGTGCACATGTAAATATATTCAAATATCTGTGTGTTTTTGTGTGCAGTGAAAATGACGCATCATCAGAGAACGAGCAGCTGTTGAGCCGCAGCATCGACAGTGACGAGGAGGCGGCCTCTGACAAGCAAGGATCGGCCGACGCCAACAATCCCAACCTGTGCCTCGTCAACCTGGGAAACAAGCCCGACCTCTGCCTGCTCTCGCTCGGCCTCCTGGAGCGGGACAGATCCTGCAACGGGGCCCCCGCCCTGTCAGTCGGACCGGCCAATAACGTGCAGAGTCCCAACCACATCGCCAATGTCAACCACATCGCCAGCACCAACCACATCAGCAGTGTGAACGCAATCAACAACAACAACAATAAAACCCCGGGGGTAACGAGATGAAGCTTTTTAAGATGCTACATGAGTATAATATATGTTTTTTGAATAGATCCTCAGTTGAGTTTCATCCGGAAATCACATCATAATGTTTTTTTAATAACCACACAGATGCTTCAGAGCCGAAGGAAAAAGATCCTGGATCTGTATGGCAGAGCCTGCAATGTGACAGAGGGTAAGTCTCTCTTCCGCTGATGAAGGTATCCATCTTACCAAGCCTTGTAATTAAGAATTTCTGTCAACACTGTGGGGGAACGTCACTTCAGGTGAACTTCTGAAGACGATGGAAAGTAACATGATAAATTATATATCGCCATTTTCAAAAATATCGCTTTAGGAAGGGGAATTGACTCGAAAAGCCGTCATTACCTCTCTCTGCAGGCATTTTTTTTTACAATTAAATAAAATTCACCATCTCAGTTTTGCATCTTAAAATTTCATAATTAGCACGACACACAAAGTGCAATTGAGTTTTGCAATTTATTTTTGCTATCCTCTGTAGACTCAGAATATGTGTACGATACATTTCTTACTTATTGTGGTACTTCAAGTGGAGAGCCGATCCACCCATATAGCCAAACCACCAGCATGGCTAAAGATGACATTGAATCTCAATCTTGATGAACTGAAACACTAAACACCGCTGTCCCTCTCCAGGCCTGAGCCCCACGGAGCTTCCTTTCGACTGTCTGGAGAAGGCCAGCCGCATGCTGAGCTCCTCCTACAGCAGCGAGGCGGCCGTGGTGAAGACGTGGAGGCATCTGGCCGAGAGCTTCGGCCTGAAGCGCGATGAGATCGGCGGCATGAGCGACGGACTACAGCTCTTCGAGAGAGTGAGCACAGCGGGTTACAGCATCCCCGACCTCCTGACCCGCTTAGTGCAGATCGAGAGGCTCGACGCGGTGGAGTCGCTCTGCTCAGACGTGTTGGGGAGCAGTGAGATGGCGGCCGCTGCTGGGCGGCAGGGCAACAGCAGTTTTCACAGCCAGTTGGTCTGTCCATCCCCGTGCCAATCCCCGTCCCAGCGCTGCGCCAGCGTCTGAACACGTGTGACGGAACATGGACTTGAGAGACTCGGATGCCTTACAGTATACGTGTATGTAAGGACAGATACTGCTCTGACAAAGAGGACAGCACATATACAGTATACACCTTACCCCCATCACATGAAGAATGCCAGTGGGCCTCCTAGTGCACAATCCTTTCTTTCCTAATGTGGGTTTTCTCTGTCATGAAGCCGGTAATCTGAAATACTTTGCATGGCCTTTCACGTTCCTGTCTTTCCAAAGTTGCAAGAATTTGAGAAAGCCAAAAATCAGACCCATGGTTACGATTATTCTCTAGTTTTCTAATTCAGATATTTTCTCTGAATATAAAATGAAAAGACTCTGAATGTCTCAGCGGCTAAAGAATTTGCACAAAAGAATAGATAGATTAAGTGTGCGCTGGACGCTACACAATCACAGTATTGCGGCCAAAAGTTTTTATACAAAATTTAGCATGCAGTTAAAAAGAAATCATGTACCAAGATGCAATGGGGTGCTGATAGTAATGGTCACTTAGCAGCTCCTCTGCAGAAGTGCCAATTAAGTATCTTTCTTGAAGGAATGAAGCCTTATTAGTTGTCCTCTCACTCTTCTGATCAGGGCAACACCCTTCAGGTGAATCCCAGAGCGGATGGAACTGGATGTTTGTGGCAGCGTAAAGAAAGCAGTGAACATCCATTCTGTAACTGGGCCCTTTGGCTGCACAGTCATCGTAGTAGAAAGATAGCCGATATGAGCTCTCTATTTAAAATGCAATCACATATTGATATATATATTAAAATAAATTAATCCTGATCGTTAATCCGATTCAATGCGTGAATACGGAATTACTCTGCTACTCACGTTCTGCCTAAATTCACATGCAAATACCACTTTACCCAACTTTAACCCACACACAGTCCAGCATACTCTAACTACTCCCATTGACCCACTCTGTGACCCCCCTCATAATTCATCCACTCCCCCCTTATTACCCCTTTACCCCAATGCTGCGGTCTAGTGTTGCCGCCAGCCCTAATTATTTGGCGTGTGGCTCCCCGGGCCGCTAATAGTCTGAAGTGTTGTGGTTTACAGAGCGGGTGCAAAGTGCCTGTGATTTCCAGCACCCAATTAAGCATTTAGGGCCACTTAATCACTGAAAGCCCAGTGGAAACGCTGTAAAAACCCAGCATTGAAAAAAAGAGAGATGCCGTGGAAGAGGCATGACTGACTGCCCCCGGGGTTGCTGCACAGTGAACGCTGCAAGAAGCAGCACGTCGTGGTGGAAGCAGCACTACGGTCGACCCACCACGTCTGACCGTACTCAGCTTTTGTGGTCGGCTCAGTCATGCTCAGACAGGATTTAAGCTCCCCTCACCCCCTGTGGGACCAAGATGGCAAATGAGAACAATGTGCAGTTGTGTGGGTCGTCCACCTCCTAAACGCAGCTGAAGGCGGTTAAGTGTTGTACGTGCAGAAGTCGAGGATGGCTCCGACTGTGTGAGGAGCTTCACATTTAAGCCCATCTGAGCCGCGTTAATAGTTATGTTGGTAATAGGTCAGACTCTACAGGTGGCCTGGCCGTCTCTACCAGTTTAACCAGTTTAACATCAAAAACTCAGCAGCAGGCTCCAAAGTCTAACTTTAATAAGCATTGCCAAGACATACTTTGATCCCTTTTCTGAGAAATAGGACTGGTCTTTATCTGAAATCTGATGTTATGTCAGCATAATGCCCCTCAACCACTCTGCACCAAATCAAACACATTGCCCGCTGCCAAGTTCTTTTTCCAATGGTCTTTAGTTCTTATTTTACTCTGGGGCTGGGCTCCAGTACTCTAAATGAATTAGTGTGCAATGAATTGAAATTGTATGGACCCACGCCCTTGTTTCAGACAAAATCTCCTCTGACAGATATTATGCTGATAGCATGACCATGGATTACTTACCTCAGTAGCACATACAGTATAGAACATATAGAACCAGACAAAAACTCATCACAGAACCAAAGTATAACTGTATATATAACTTATTATTGTACATAATGTATACATTAATAAAGATGTATGGCAAAAATGGCTTGGTATTTGAGTTCTATAATGTTGTAACCGACTTTGACTGAGTATACATTTTTATATTTTTATAGTTGCGGGCTGACATCTGATTAAAGTGATTTTGTGTCACTCTGAATTGGACCATCAGGACCCAAAGAGTATGGAACAGTTTAATTATTATGTTGTAAGTGCAATTTTATAGAATTGCACTGATTATTATTAGACATATTTTGTGCTGGTATGTAATGCATTTTACAGGATAAGGGTCTACAGTCATGCGAGTGCCTCTGTGAGGCTGCACAGTGGTTGTTGGAGATAACAATAATGTTGACCACATTCACCATCAGAGTTTAGCTGAAGAGAAAACAACACAAAATAAAGATCGAGGATGAAGCTCATTAGTTTTGCAACTTCAAGGTTCAAGATTCAAGATTTGTATTTGCCATTTGTGCCTGGACCAACAGTCCAGACACATTGGAACTCTTATGCAGGGCTCTCCGAGTCAACGTTTCAGAAATAACATTATAAGAAAGAAAAGAAAAATATAAAAGAGAACACTGTACAGAAGTGGTGATGTATACAGAGGGGTGGTACTATGTACAAGGACAAGAGAGGTGCTAATATGTACAGTTTGGGGTACAGTTTTAAATTAGACAGTTTTACACAATAAATTAAACTTTGTCCTGTTGTCTCTCGAAAAGGTTGATGAGATATTGATATTGAAGTTTGAAATCAAAACAGACTCTTAAAATCAGGGTGAAAATGTGAAATGTACAATGGCACACAATAATTTGAGTTCAAATAAATTATATGTTTATATTTGACTTCTCATTCAACCACCAGTATAACACTGATCAAATACATAAATGTAATGAGCCATATACGTTGTGTCAGAGGTTAATGAAACTGATATATAGTTTAGTCAATTATTCCATTTGTTCATCGCAGCTTGTCAATGATTACAGCCGACTGTCAGGGTCTGTTAATTACTTAGAGACACCAAATGGAAAATTGCTAATCCCAATATTTCCCAGTTCATTCAACACTCATCCAGTTAATTATAGACATAGGCATATTAAATGCGGTTCATCAAAAGAGAGATGACTTCATTGGAAAAATATTTTAGTTTAGTAGACTATAACTTCATTTCGGCATTTGTTCTCTCCCACTGTTCCATTTCATAGCATCATATACGCCATTTTTCCACAAAGTTTTTGGCAAACTACATTTCTTGATAATTGACTTGATAATTGATATATTTTCAGAGGATTAGCAAAATGAGGCAACTTGACCCGCACAAACACAAAACACTTCTCTAAACCCACTCATCTTTTTTGTATGTATGGAATGCCTGTTTGCTATCAGGCCATGTACCACATTCCTTCAAAGTAGCTGTATTTAAACCTCTCCTGAAAAAGCCCACTCTTAATCCAGAGGTGTTGGCTAACTACAGACCCATCTCTAACCTTCCCTTCCTCTCTAAGATCCTTGAGAAAGTAGTCGCAAATCAGTTGTGTGACTTTCTACATCATAATAGTTTATTTGAGGAGTTTCAGTCAGGATTTAGAAAACACCAAAGCACAGAGACAGCACTGGTAAAAATCACTAATGACCTCCTAATTGCATCAGATAAAGGACTCATCTCTGTACTCGTTTTGTTAGACCTTAGTGCTGCATTCGACACCATTGATCATGACATCCTATTACAGAGACTGGATCAGTCGATTGGCATTTCAGGTACCACACTAAGTTGGTTTAACCAACGTTAATCACGGAGTTCCACAAGGTTCTGTGCTTGGACCAATTTTATTTACCTTATATATGCTTCCTTTGGGCAACATTATCAGGAAACTCCATAAACTTTCATTGTTATGCAGATGATACTCAATTATATCCAGCTCGCTAAAATTCAAGCATGTCTTAAAGACATAAAACCATGGATGACCTGCAACGTCCTCATGTTAAACTCAGACAAAACGTTATTTTACTCGGCCCTGAACACCTCAGAGATCAATTATCTGGTGATGTGATTTCTGTAGATGGCATTTCCCTGGCATCCAACACCACTGTAAAGAATCTCGGCGTTATCTTTGATCGGGATTTGACCTTTAACTCCCACGTCAAGCAAATCTCAAGGATTGCATTTTTTTATCTGCGTAACATTTCAAAAATCAGGCACATCTTGTCTCAAAAAGATATAGAAAAGCTGGTTCATGCGTTTGTTACTTCCAGACTAGATTACTGTAACTCCTTATTATCAGGCTGCTCTAATAAGTCTCTTAAGTCCCTCCAGTTGATCCAGAATGCTGCAGCTCATGTACTCACAAAAACTAAGAAAAGAGATCACATTACTCCTGTATTAGCTGCTCTGCACTGACTCCCTGTAAAATCAAGAATCACATTTAAAATTATTCTCCTCACCTACAAAGCCTTGATTGGTGATACACCATCATATCTTAAGGAGCTTGTAGTACCATATTGCCCCACTAGAGAGCTGCGCTCACTAAATGCGGGGCTACTCGTGGTTCCTAGAGTCCTAAAAAGTAGGATGGGAGCAAGAGCCTTCAGTTATCAAGCTCCTCTTTTATGGAACCAGCTTCCAATTTAAGTCCGGGAGGCAGACACAGTCACCTCATTCAAGAATAGACTTAAGACTTTCCTGTTTGATAGTGCTTATAGTTAGGGCTGAATCAGGTTTGTCCTGGTCGAGCCCCTTGATATGCTGCTATAGGCTTATAGGCTGCTGGGGGATGTTTTAGGATACACTGAGCACCTATCTCCTCTTCTCTCTCTCCTTATGGATGAATTTACATCTCTCCATTGCACCTTATTAACTCTGCTTCCTCCCCGGAGTATTTGTGACTTCACGTCTTATAGGGTCCATTGGACCTGGCGCTGTTTCATGGATTGGAGGTCCATTCATACATTGTCAAATTCATGTAATGTGTTTATGTAACTTTGTAATGCTGTTCATTCTGTACACTTGACATCTATTGCATCTGTCCATCCGGGGAGAGGGATCCTCCTCTGTTGCTCTCCTGAAGGTTTCTTCCCTTTTTTCCCTGTGAAAGGTTATTGTTGGGGAGTTTTTCCTGATTCGATGTGAGGTCCTGGGACAGGGATGTCGTATGTGTACAGATTGTAAAGCCCTCTGAGGCAAATTTGTAATTTGTGATATTGGGCTATAAAAAAAAAAACTGAATTGAATTGAATAAGCCACTCCAGTGGCAGCTGCCACACCACTCATCGTATGTGTGGGTGCATATTTGTGCCAACATTCCCAATGCCTCAGCTCAAAGATTAAGTGTTTATGTGCTGGCTGGGGATCTTAAGTCTGGTTCAGAGAAGGTCTGACTGGAAATGCCAGTGATGCTGCTGTGGGGCATCAGGGCAGCATTGAGGTCTTTCTCTCTCAAATAGAACACACACACACACACACACACACACACACACACACACACACACACACACACACACACACACACACACACACACACACACACACACACACACACACACACACACACACACACACACACACACACACACACACACACACACACACACACACACACACACACACACACACACACACACACACACACGTCTTCAGGGTCTGTTTTTGTGTTTTAAGAGCTTGACTTTAAATGAGGATCAGACCATAGAAAGACACTTCTATGGTCTGGGCAAGGACTAATTAAACCTCTACCACCCAGTAACACATTCACCCTAAACACAAAAACTCCATGCACACACTCCACCAGTAAACCACGAACACATCAAACAGCAGGAGTATGCTGTCCAGACCTCAGTCAGGTGTTGGGACGTGTGTCTTTCTGGGAGTGCTGGATGAACTGTGTTTGCACGCTGGCAATTAAACTGCCTTCAAAAGCCAATAGCTGCAGTGCAACTTTTCACCTACTGGTTTTAAGGAAATATCAGGAGTATCTGTCAAAAATGCATCTTGCTACTGCAGCAATATGAAGATTAACAGTCGGTCGGAAAAAAAAACAAGGGTACAAATATCCACAGGGTGGGCACAGAGGCAGAGCATCTATTTGAACCAAAAGTTTTTAGAAGTATACTGTGACATACTGACGGCCAGCCACAAAGCAAATGATCCTGCAGTTCCTATTAATGTTGAAAGTCATCCGGATTCTGTTCTCCCTTAAGCAGCACATTGTTAATTGAGTCTTCGTTGGGTGAGGATTTGAGGAGAATATGTGTTTGAACCCCGACCGGAAAAATGTGACATTTTTGGGAAAAGGCCGAAAGTTAGATGAGGAGATTGATAGCGGCGTGCATCAAGTTCAACGCTGGAGACAGGACGCGATTAGCATAAAGCTTAGCTTAGCATGAAGACCGGAATGAGGGGGATATCATCTAAGCCTTTGCTTAGATGATATCCCCCTCATTCCGGTCATAAGCTAGATGATATCACAGATGGATGAACGAAATAAAATAAAAGTTACACAATTCATATATTATACATTGTATTAATTACTCGGCTTTAGAGGTGCTAAGCTAAGCACTCACTGGATCCAGTGCCACATTTAAGGCACAGACATGAGTGACAAGAAAGAGCACAGAGTTCCTTTAAGTAACAGTAATAATACAGTTATTAGTCATATTGGAGGCTCTGAGTCTTAAAGCAGTTAAAACAAACTGGAAGCGGAAAGCCAGTGTGATCACAGTCTGTCCACCATAAATATCCCCAGACAGCTGCTTCCACTCACAACGCCTTCCTAGACAAGCTAATTTACAGGCAGGTATATTACCAGACCCGCCATGTGCTTATTGCCTTACTCAAGCAGCATATTTATGCATATGCTGGTGGAAATAATATACATTTGGTGGTCTGCAATGTCAAATTACTGATTGACTTTATGGTCGTGCTGAAGTGGAACCGCTAATGTTTCCCCCTGCCAGCTTCCTCCCGCCGACCAAATAACATTTTAATGAGCTTTACCAGCCAGACCAGAGCAGGGCCACTCTTTAGGGTAATTTTCTAAATGTTTGGTCCAGTGAGAAAACCCAAATATAAATCAAGATCAGCGTTTTAAGTCGTGTGGGTGATGCTGTGCAGACTGGCAGAGTGAAGCGTGTTCGGGAACACGGACCAGACACCGCTCTGCTGACTGCAATGCAGGCCAGACGCAGCTGAAGTCACGAAAGTATATAAATCAGCCGTCGACACTTCCTGGAGTCGGCACAGAGGCTATAATTCCCCGTTAAAGTTATACTCCACTCAAAACCGATGCGAGTATCAAACCTTGAGCTTAAAAAAGCAGCTGGAAGAAGTTTTGAAGATTCCTTCTGCATTCATTTGTCAGTTACAGTAAAATTCCAAATGTGAAAAGTAATGTACTGTAATGTCCATATTTTTTCCAAAGTACTGCTTGTGTGTTGTGTTGCCCACAAAATGAATTATGCAGAACCTCAGATTCTGTCCAATGCCATGTTCATTTGTTTATTTATGTTCCATCCAAAAGGCAACATTTGTAAAATGTTCACTTTACACAACATTTGCGCATTACAAATACAGTATAGACAAGGTTAGGGAAATATTGTGGTTATGGCATATAAACTATGGAGGCGGTATGTTAGGGTTCAGCAACTAAAACGGTCACGGTCAATAAAAAGTTAATTGTAATTGCACAAAAGTTGGACGTAAATAGTGAGGTGCAGAATTGTCAACTATGAACAAATGAAGATTTATGGTGGAAAGTCTGGAAAAGATTACGAGTTCATTTAAACTGCAATGAACACAGCCTGATGAATTCTGTATGTACCAAGTGCTCATAACAAGATTGCTTCACTGCTTATCTGAGATTATTACATTTGTTAAGACAGTAAATGGAGCAACTCTGATCCAGTTCTCATGCGTTAAAACTCGGCTCAATAGCTCCAAATTGCAGCTTTGCCAATGAAGCAAAAGATGAGTTGATGGAGAAAAAAAAAAGTAAATTTTTTACTCATTCTCGAGAGCTGGTGTTCTCTGACGCAGAAGAGATGGATGTTGAGGAAAACATTGATGAGAACATGATAATCTTAACGGAAACATTTAATTACCCACACTGCATCTGTCTTAAAATGACATAAAACCAACAGATTTATCCGATTGGTGAGACGGACCTTCACACATAGCCCGGGTGGATCGGTGAAGAATGACTGTTTACGTGGCTGCCAAGTGCAGAATGTCTGTTGCTGTTGATCATTAGGGCTGATGTTTCCATTTAATATCATCCAGATGCAACACAATTCACAACAGCCACAATGGGAAAGCAAAACAAAATGCGTCCTCCTCTTTTATCTACAATGTGATCTCCTCTGCTCGCGGCTGTTGACAGTTGGTGAGGGAGTAAAAATATAAGCAAGAAAATTATTTCAAAAAGGTGGGCTAAGACTCAATTAGGGTGATCTGCTCCCATGCCAGCTATGCCCTGGCATTTTAGTTTTACCATCAGTGGGGATTAGAATGATCCTACTAATTGAACACAGTGCAATCATTTTTAAAAGGGCAGTAAAAATAAATAGTTTTCCAGTCATTTTGGATATAAACAGTTCTGTTGTAACATTGTTCTTGCGTGTGTTCTGGTGCCTGCAACACCATAACAGAAGTGGTTAGAAACCAAAGCACTTCGGGGTAATAACATTCCATATCATTAAGGGGCTAGAAAGCTGCAGCTCACTCCTGAACCGTCATCACAGTTCAACACAGGATGTGCGATCCAGAGGCTTCCAAACAGCAGTTTGAAAAGTAAATATAGTCACTATACTGGAGCAGTTCAGCCCCTTTTAGGGATATTGTATATACGTCCAATTTCCAAAACTGACACATCAATAATTTTATTTTACAACACTCATTTTTACTTGTATATCTTTTGCCAAAAATGGAACTACTTTAACTCAAATGCAAGGTGTGGATGCAGACAGTTTCCAAGTGACTGCAGTCACTCAAGGAATTATTTTTGGCCATACATTTAATATCAAACATATTTGTTCTTGAATGTTCTCTTCAAAAATGTAGTTTAAAGCCCCCACGTTGACGGTCACACCATTCCTCTAAGTAAAAATAAAATAAAAATTAGACGCACCAATTTCAATTCAGACCAGCCAAGCACTTCAGAGTACGTTTTAAATATCAGCTGTAATTGTTCCAGTCCCTCCAATCTCCTCCGTCAACCAACACCACCGGTGTGTCCCATACTGAGACCATTAATCCCAACAACCCACCCATGCTCTGGAATAAACAAATAAGACAACTTTATACAAAACATATGGATGTTAGCATTTCATATGCAGTCCAATCTTAATGTCCTTCAGTTCTTTGTTTATTGTCATTAAAAAGCTCCACAGTCGCAGCCTCTCTTCCTCTGAGCACATCAGACACCCATTAAGGCTACTGGCAAGCATGACAGTCGTTTCCAGTCACAGAAAATCGTGTCACAAAGGGCAACAAATACAGAACACGAAAGAAAGTACCTCTGACAAACACAAGAACTTCAAAAACATATTACAATATAAATAAAGAAATGCATTGGATGTAGAGCAAGATGAAACATTTAAGTAATGCAGCTCCGGAAACATGTTTAAAACAGTTTGAGCACATATGAAAAGAGCGAGCAACGTGCTGGAGTACTGACACACGAGGTAAGTTCTCACTGGGAGAACGGAATTGTGAAGGAGGCATTTTAATCGAGCATGAGGCAGAAAAACACATGCAAGTTTGTACGTGTGTGTGTATGTCTGTGTGTGTGTGTGTTATTTGAGGTTGTGGAGGATGGACCTAAGGTTGAGGCAGAGGAACGTGTGCGTCTGGTTGGCGTTGTGAAGAAGTTCTTGTATTTGGAGGTGCAGGGAGGACCGTTCAAACAGACGGCGGTTCTTCCTGGACACAATCAAGGAAAAACACAACCCATCATTCCAAAGACATTTAATGAAACCTAAACCCATGAGTGAGTCACGCTCCCGTACTAGATCAGTGTACTTCAGCTGTATAACTAGTTATCAGGCCAATAATTAAGTTTAAGAGTTGGCCTTGACCAATTGAATTTGAATGTTTTGATGAAAAAAAAACACTTGATGACCAGTCGACTAAGTTAGTGAACACACACTTGACCTGTTGAGTACTAGGAAATACACACTACTAAACTTTGTCCAGGTGTGGAGGCCCGAGTGGAAAAGTCAGCAATTACCAAAGTTATAACGATTCATCGTCTGGGAACCACGAATGTCTGGACGAAGGTTTGTGTCGATGCATCATGCAGTTGTCGAGATACTTAAATCTGGATGAAAGAGAGCGACCGACCAACCTTTCCATCCCTAGAGCTGCAGTCACAGCTAAAGGTTGTGAGGAACCATAAAGGTCTGGATTTAATATGACTTCTGCACACAACATGATCGCCACAATCTAGAAATAACTTGATTTAGATCTGAAAACTTTTGCAACCCAATTGGGGCTGTAACTAAAACCCTCGAGAAGCTCTTGAGGGGTCACAAGACAAATCTGGGCGTTTTACTTGTCACAAGCCAAAACGCTTGTGAACCCCTGTAATAGTCTAAATGCCATTTATCCTTGGGGAAATTAATATAAATAGATTGAAGTTCATCACTGAGCTCATATCTGGACCCAGGTTGAGTATTTATCAGGTTATGAGCAGAGTGTGCAGATACGTAAAAGAAATAAGTGCGTACGGTTGCATTTCTCTGAGCATGCAGGTATTTACGACCCGTGATCAGAGACAAGTGAATTGTTGTTATCAGTATAGTATAGTGTGTCCACCTGATGTTGGAGAGCTTCTGTAGAAGGATGGAGAGCTTCTCCAGCGTTGGGAACTCCAGTCGAGGGTTTTTCAGAAGCTGGGAGGCCGTTTGGAAAAACTCCCAGCCACATGCCTCGAGGAAGGGACTTAAGTAGCCTACAAGCACACAAACACAAGCAGAGCACAGTTAGAAGAATAGTATCGAAACAATTTCTCGAAAGAACAACACATTTTTTGTTATTGTTAAAACTTCCGAGGAGATGGAAATGATCGACTTCAGATTTGCAAAGGAATGTAAACTACATAGCTACTACTACACAAACAAAGCATGACGACACTTTAGTGATCAGACCCCGGGAGACAGGTACACAGATGCTGGTCCACATTGTCACCGTTAACTGTGACCTTCTCTTCATCAAACCGCAGTCACAAACATGCACGCACGCACGCACAGGCAGATAGACAGAAAGGGCCGTGGCATCAATCTACACAGATGGAGGAGCTGCACATTTGTTATTAACAGCAAATGTGGACCTCGTGATTACCTCAAATTATTAGGTTACAAACATTTGTTTCTGCTAAAGTCACAAAGTAACTCTCCACTGTCTACGGCCACACAAAAGGGTGAAGGAATACAATCTGAGCCACAGAGGCACTTTTCTTGTCTGGTACAGCGATTCTGCTGTAGAGGATTGGACGGGTTCAGATAAGACGGGTATAATATGACAATATGACAATATGACAAGGATAAAGCAGGAAAGGATAGTTTGGTCAGTCTTTATCCAGCAGAAGCATCAGCCCACCTCAAGGTTATACAACTACTAAATATAAACCATGCTGTAGTGACCTTAAACTATAAGCTTCTAAACTAAAATATTTAGTGTCTGCTGATAGTGGCTGGACCATATGCAGCTGAACATAATCATGCAGTCCAACAAAATTGTGAGGAATTAAGAGGTCTACAACTACTAATTGATTTAGTTAGATTAATCTGCCAATTAATTTTTTTAACAATTGATAAATCATTTAAATTATCATTTCAACAAGCTGTGCACGGTGACATCGCCCGGAGTGATGTTTTATTTTGCTTGTAATATATTCACGGTGATATAACAGAGAGAACAGCAGATTGAAGCCGAGACAAGAACATGTCTTTTAAATCATTGAATAATTTATCGATTATCAAATCGATGATTACTTTTCTGTCAATTGACTCATCTTTTCAGCACAACAGCTTTAGTCTTAGTTGCTTCTATTGGATTACGATTATTCCAACATTATTTTCAAATATATGTTTGTTGTAACTTATAAACACTGAAAGACCAGGGGTCTGAAACATGTTGCAGCATTTCTGCCGACAGTGTCCAGTCTTCATCTTTTTAATGTGTGCTACATTCAACACACATGTGGCCACACGGATACAGATGGAGACGGACACATTCCTCATGGGTTTGATGGTTGACAATATAAGAGCTGTGGGACACATCACATGGTACGAATCAAGGGTCATAAGTCAAAAGTAGTTTCACAAGGTCAGGGAGTTTGTTTTGTGAAAACATACAAACACTTCTCGACTGCAGCGAGCTCGAAAAGAACACAAACACATGTACACGCCAAGTAGGTTAATTTGTGACCATGGAAGGTAAATACACTGCATGAAGCAGTTTGGTGGTAAAAGTACCCACTGTGTCAGTAGAAACCAGTAAAACATTGTTACTGGCTGTGTACGTGTGTGCCGAGGTGGCCGACTGCATTGTGTGATCCATGAACGTGCGAGATGTGTTGTGCAACTGAACTTTTTACGGTGTCAAGCTGTCGCAGTATGACCAGAGACGTCCTGTATGTGTTTGTGTGCGTGTGCGAGAGTACAATTTGACCTTTTTGTTTTGTTTTGTTTTATTGGCAACCTTCAGGTGCAAACCTTTCGCCCCCCTTCTCACTCCTTTCCCTTCTCCCCTTATTACTGCTTGTAAAACAATAATTAGCAAGTCTTGCTAGACTTACAGTCCCCTTGAAACACACAACTGTATGTATACACACCTCACCTCCAGCATATGGCTCTGCTGTGTCCTGCTGTAGCACACACACACACACACCTCTGGCCCCAGTCACCTCCAGCATATGGCTCTGCTGTGTCCTTCTGTAGCGCACACACACACACACACACACACACACACACACACACACATGGCTCTGCTGTGTCCTGCTGAAAAGCGCGCGCGCACACATACCCCCCCCCCCCCCACACACTCACTCTGGCCCCAGTCACCTCCAGCATATGGCTCTGATGTGTACTGCTGTAGCACACGGCAATCTTAAATGATACGGCTCTTAACCCAGCCGAACTTGCCCCTCCATGGAAACACACCGCAGCTGTGCTCTCCCCTCTCGCACCTACATCAAGTCTTTTGTCTTTCTATAAAAGAGCCAGGAGGTGGTGGAGGACCACGGTTTTATGACAAGTTCTAAATCTTTCGCATGACCAGTGCTTATGATTGATGTGAGCTCAGACAAACCGTCACTTTTCACATGTGTTTTTTATATCGGGATGATATGGAGTGATACTGCAGGAGGAGCTGGTATGAATCAAAAGGTAATGGTGGTCGTAAAGACGGTTAATAACTTTGGGCTAGAAGAGTGATTACAGCAGCTTTCGAGGCCACGTTGATCCAGGCAATGGGATTAAAATAATCCTCGAGGTCACCAGTGAGGTGTTGGAAATGTAGACGTACATAATTATTAATTAACTTCATATTGTGGACAAGACTGCAGCAGTTGATAACTAAAATGGAGTTCCTAACTCATACCGTGACTTTCTTTGGACTCCCTCAGTGCAGTAATGTGTTACAAAGCTAACTTTCCTGTAACACATCTATGATTTGTGACATCTTACTAAAAGTTACCATGGTATTTCAGCAAGTACTGAAACAGGATAAAACCAAACAAACTAATAGACTAAAGAAACTGCTCCGCACAGGGGTGGTGGCGACAGAAATATACCATTCAGGTTGCTTTGTTTCATTTGACAGCCACAGCTGATCAGGCTTTTGCCTGAACCCTCTTTGGCAATGGAAAAAGAAATACGTGTTTTAATCTTTTCTTTGTTCATAATTCTAAAAGGGTGATGGATTCTGCACTAATGGTCCTCTGACAAGTTCCTACTTACAGGACTGCTCAGACAGCTGCATGAGGATGTCCACAGGTGTGTGCAGACCTCCACGGCCAGCCTGAAGCATGGACAGCAGCTCACACACTCCTCCGTAGCGGATGAACAGGCCTCGGCTCTCCTCAGACATCAGCTCGGTACGGAGACTGTCCAGAGCCTGGGCCAGCACATCAGCTGGAGCCGGACCAGAGAGAGACGTAGATACATAAAGACTCAGTTTTAAATTATTTCTGTCTGACATTGGAGTGATGCAGCCAAGTGATGAAGTTCTAGGATAAGAATGCATGCTACATTATGTAATTTTATATTACATTATATAACAATTCTAGAGGCAAATCTCATCTAGTGCTGCAACTAACAATTCATTTTATTAACGATTAATTCGCTGATTACTCACTCGATGTATCAATTAATTGCTGGGTCTCTAAAACATCAGAAAACAGTAAAACTAAATGCCCACTGCAATATTCTAGGGCATTAAGTGACATCATCAAATGTCTTGTTTACCAAAACCCAAACATATTCAATGAATTATAGTACAAGACCAAAAAAACATGTGGGATTTCCCTTTTATGTTTGTCATTCTTCTGCACTGACATTTCAAGTCCAGAACCCATTTTGCCTGCAAATTAATATAATGTGTGGTCACCTCAAATGGTTTAGATAATTTCTGAAGTTCTAAGAAAAGGCTTTTCAAATGTCCAAATGTTTTGCATTGATACAACCTGATAGAAAGATAAAAGGTTATTTTATTATTCTGGACTGAGTTTGGTTAACTGTGTCTCAGAATGGGATCCATCATGTGAAAGAACCCCCGCAAATATCAGGGGGAAGAAATATCTTTCCATATTACTCAATCTGCTTTCAGGAGAGACAGAGAACCTGGTCAGCAGATTGACAGTAAATATTCTCGATCATTAGCAGATGGAAGGTCAGTAGAGAGTTTCATAAAATATGGTCATGTATGTATGAATGTATGGAATAATCCTCTGGTGACTGTGTCTGTATGTTCAAACTGTCATGGCTATCCATTCAATAGTTGTTGAGTCATTTGGGTCTGGACTTCAGTGAGGCCAAACACCCTTTGTGAGCCCTGATGAGCTGATCTGATACTAAAATGGCCAGCAGTGTTTCATCAACTGCAATATATGGAGTACACAAACAGGACAAAGAAGTACATTTCAGCTTTGGTCATGTTTTCTTTCCCCTCAAAATTAAATGTATACTCGTATTAGCAGTGAAGTGACAACTTGAATGAAAATGTTTAGTAAGAAACACAGCGAGCAAAGTATTTGAACACCAAGCTGTTCCTGTGGATTCACACCGACACAAGTATTGTCACACTGCGACTTATCACAATATTTATCACACTTCTTCTACAGTGAGATACTTCCCTTTCCTTTTTTCCTTTGTAAAGCTTAAGTGACAGCACATACAAATTTCCAAAAACATTTCTTTCCCCTCATTTACTTTTGGATCTATACACATACAACTGCGTGTGAAAGATTATCTACAACACAAATTGATCACAGACACCCTTAAATATTTGTTTGAATTTCTTTCAGAAAAGATGTATTGCTTTTCTCAGAAATTGTCATGGCTATATACGTATATATGTATGTATATATATATATATATATATATATATATATATATATATATATATATATATATATATTTTTTTTTTTATTTTTTTATTTTATTTTATTTTAAACAGCACATCAATTGATAATGAACATAATCACAGGCTTATATCTGATTAATTGCTCTAATCCTGCCTTGTGTCCATAAATTTGCATTTTCCACATATAATGCTTAAGATCCAGTATGAACGTGTGTTTTCAGCATCGTTACCTTGTGTGACAGTGCGGAGGATGATGATGGTGGACAGGATGCGCGTGTGAAGGCAGGGGCTGCGGGAAAGGGGGCAGCTCCTGCAGGGTCCACCTGCAGCCCCACTGTCGGACTTGGGCAGGTCTGGATCTTCAGACTGAAGCCCCGTTACCTGGGCTGGGGGCTTTGATACTTCCTCTCCTATTCGCCGCAGCGTGGCAGATAGCGCTACATGCTGTGCAGATAGCGGAAAACACGCATTGTTCAGAATTTACTGTGTTGCTGTACTCAGTTCCTTTTGTTTTATAAAATAGGAATTCTAAGCCGACAATGATCTTCATCGAACACCAGAGTAGAAAAAAGAGTAGACTGACAGGGAGGCAATAAACCAGTGCAGGAAACTACAGCTGCTATCCAACATATGTGTATAAGCAGTGCAAAGATGATGGTTCAATAACACACCACATCCCTCTCTCTGTCTCTCTACTACACCCTGTCCCCAAAGTCTCCATCCGCTCCAAAGGGAGCCCAAAAGAGTTTGTTTTTTGTCTTAAAGGAGAACACATATCACTGCAATTAGGGAGCGTGTAATTCCAGCTAAACATCAAACACGTCCCTTAGCAGATATGACATGTCCTGTCCTGAACAGGACTGAAGCTTGGAGGATATTGTAGAAGGTTGGGGGAAAGGGTTAAGGGGTGAAGGGGTGAAGAGGTGAATGCTGGAGAATGGCTCATAGTTGGGATTGGGAGGTTGGACAAGGAGCTCAGGGTAAAGAGAGGCTGGTTTTGGGACTTCACAATAAATGAAGGCTACCAAGTGGGATTGGACAATCAAGTAAAATTGTCCTATTACGCATCACCCCACCAGAAACCATTTCCATTTGTCACGCTCTGGAGGGGCTCATGACCCTTAACAAAGACACAAAGAGAGGGCCAGCATGTCTAGAATCTGTTAGACAGGCAGGGGACTTCGGATAACCACGCTTCTCATCTGAACACAAGATGGAACTCGACAGTGCCTCCACACATTAAAGCACACCACGCTGTGAAGGGAGATGAAGCGATAAAGCGGATATCCCCTGCTCGAAGTGGATGTGTACCTCTCTGCTGTGTAGCTATGTCCCGAGGGAAAACTGTGTGTAGTGTTTGGTTTCAGTTGCAAGGGTGTTGTGAAAGTGACCAAGCAGCTTTCTGTAGAATAACATCATCTCTTGCAAGACCAAACACCAATAATTAAGGACGATGCAGTTATAAAATGTAATCTCACTCCTCTGCGGTGTTGCTTTTTGACAATCCAGATAGTCTATTAAAAAAAGGAAGGATATTCAAAATCACTCTTTGGTCAGTGTCTTGTTTATATCTCTTTTTGGCATTGTGGATATGGTGATGTGGCTCGTTCATAGAGGCTACTAGCTTAAGAGTTTTATGATATAGAATAGTTATGGTGTGTGCTGCGATCTTGTCTTGGTGACCACAGACAGAACCACGAGTCACGTGATACCATTCGTTATCATATCGTTTGTTCTTTGATACATCCTGGAACCCACAGAAGTGATCACACCTGTGTACTGCTGTCCATGTGTCTGAAAGCCCAGTGGATGAGGCGAAGAAGGTTGAGGAGGAGGTCCGGTTCTGACAAAGGAGTGTGATGAAGCTGATCTGCTAACAACGGCAGCACCTAAGGAACCACAGACAATTCATGACTTCTTGATCGTTTGCTCTTTTCTGGACAGGACAGCAAAATGTGCATTGAACGGCTGGTTGTAATAAAATTCAGAGATCACAGTGAAGCTACACGTCACCTTGAGGCATCTCTCGTTCAGGACAAACTCTAGGGGCAGGCACTGGCCGACACCTTTCCCTTCGTTTCCTGCTACTGATGAGAACTTCTGTCCATCGAGTACCCAGTCCAGTAGAAGGGCCAGGAGCTTTAGTCGGGTGGGACTGGAGCTGCGCTGAAGGAAAGAGGCTGGAATTCCATTACTAACGCAGTCATCAGCAACTTACTTTAGGTAAAAGGTGTTATTTTAATTAGATCGTTATCATCTGGAATCTACAATATGTCCTGCATGGAGTCACAATGAGCACCTAAGGAAACAAGATTTAAAGAAACCTGACCCAAAGTTATCACTGTATCCAGTTCAGCCAATACAGGCGTATTTGGAAAAGTGTGAACATTACATAAAGACCGTGATTTCAACGGGGAGCCGAAAGGTGTTCATTAAAACTGTGGGAAAAGTGTGGTAATGGAATAAAAGTTTGGCTCGGTCAATGTTCCCTTACTAGGGAAAGAAAGAATCATCTTCAAAATGTAAGCGCAGTTTTATCCACTGAGCTCAGATCTCACCTGTATCCACTGATATTCTTCTTCATCAACAACAGTGACAGCAAAATCACAAATTATAATTCATCATGTCAGTTTGCAGGATGAGTATGGTTTGTGGAAAAGGACCCCTTTCAGCTTGGATATGCGTGTGCAAATCCAACTGATTATAAGTGCATTTACCTGAATCAACAACACCCACATGAGCTGATGAACTACCTTGTTGCTGGGTTTTCCAGAGGCAGCAGTTTTCTCCTTTTTGGATGGTTTAATACATTCTTTGCTCTTAACATTCACTTGTGGACAGCCTCTCTGTGCTATGCTTTGCTCATATTTCCTCTGAAAAAAATAACCAAAAAACACTTAATAACCAAAACTAAACCAAATATATTACAAATAAAAACATTGTTATGGAACAAATTATCATGCAACAAGGAATACATGCTTTTAAATTATTTGCACGGTGGAAATGGTTCAGACCATCAGCGAACACTAAAAACTGAACTGAACTTATAGTGCGTTCCACACTGACCACCTGTGCATGTGTGTTAATATGTGCTTACCTGTAGGTTCTCCAGTCGAGCCTGCACCCTCTTGGATTGGCTCTCCAATGTTTTATTCTGTTTATTGATCTCATTCAACTGTTGATATAATAACACTAAATATCAATCTGCTTTACAAGACCACATCATTCAGCGCATACAGGTCACATTGGCTTACTTTTTGAATCATTTTTGAAGCGAGGAAGGCTTCATTCAAAAGCACTTTTAGTTCCAGAAAGACACTAAAACCCAAAAAACAATGCAAACTCAAGGGTTTTATGTTCCTGATTATTCAATATCCAAGAAGATGATGTCATAGCGCCCTCCTGTGGTCCAAGGTACTAACTGTTTGGTACATGTCTTCTACTCCTCCACTCATAATGAAGTGACTATGTAATCACTTTGTTTAAACATCACATTTCAAACATATGCTGGTTCTTGGCAAATTGAGCGGATATGAGGATTGGCTGCTGGAGACTTCACTTTGGATAATACTCCCGAAGCAAAATATATAGCGTGCAATGTTCAGCCAAACACATTGCTGACATCCATCCATCCATTTTCAATACCGCTTATCCTCATTAGGGTCGCGGGGTCGCTGGAGCCTATCCCAGCTGACATAGGGCGAAGGCAGGGGACACCCTGGACAGGCCGCCAGTCCATCGAGGGCAATTGCTGACATAAGACTTCTAATTAAAATGATCTTTTAATCTGATGAAAGATGTTTAAAAAATCTGTAGACTTGTTGGTCAAAATAAAAGTATTCAGGAGAGGGCAAACTTTCCTTGAAATGCTTGTTTTTTAGCCCTCGAGTTAATATGATTACAGAATGCTGGAGGACTTTGTCAAACCTCGAAGACACCAAGAGAACACAAACAGACCCCCACGGTTTGGATGTGGTCACTTCTAACCTGTTTCTTCATGCCGTCATTCAGCTCCTTGATGGTGTCAAAGCTGGACCTGAGCCTCCTGTTCTCCTTGCTCCTCTCTCGAAGAAGATCCTGCAGCTGACTCACCTCTTGCTGGTGTTTCTGGTGACACAATCACACACATCTAACAATGCAGCCACAACAACCATGCTTGAACACTTCAGAGGTACATTACGCTGACTTGGGTTCAAAATTCTTCATGAGTCATATCACTGCACCCCCCTTCATGTGATGGGAAGTCCTCGCTGTCCATAACAGAAATTATATTGGCTAAGTTTGTTTAATTAGTCCGATTATTTGATTTGGACACCATCACAGGTTAAAAACGAAAAGTTCACAAATCAGGCCAAATTGAATTGGAAACGTCTGGGATTCATTAAAACTACCTGAAATGTCTGAACACTAGAACCCAAGTACACACATAAGTTCACACCAATAATCCTACACATAAAATGTACACTAAGTTTGGAGGGATGTTATGATTCGCTGTACAATTAAACAATTAAGTTTGAAGTTCATGATTGAGGACCAGAGTTACTTCCCTTAAAGGAGACATGTGGTGGGGTGGAAGGAGTGGGAATGAGGTGTGGTGAAGAAACAGGCAACACATTCC
The DNA here is from genome assembly GCF_009769545.1 of Cyclopterus lumpus. NCBI lineage: Eukaryota > Metazoa > Chordata > Actinopteri > Perciformes > Cyclopteridae > Cyclopterus > Cyclopterus lumpus. The sequence continues at coordinate 14,333,102 of NC_046986.1, forward strand.
TTGTGTTGAATGTGACCAGATGAAATCGTTCGGTGTCTGACCTCCTCTTCAGCTGGAATACGAATGTGCAGCATCTCCTCAAGCCCAGCAAGCCTCCCAACAGCCTCCTCCTGTTGCTTCAGCCTCCTCTCTCGTTCCTGCAGCTCCTTCTCCCACTGCTGTTGGCTTTCTCGCTCCGCCTATATACACATACAAAAATACACACACATTGATATTACTATAAATGATATAACATTCATCATCTGTTACAAACTAATCTTTGAGTCCAAAACTCAAAACTACTCAATCTCAAAAATACATGTATGAAGCAGACAAACAGGCAGCCTTGTATCATGGTATTCTCTGCATTTAAGTTGGTGTATAAATACACACACACACATCTGAAAGTATCCTCTTATCACACACAAGGAAATCTTCCCAGTCATTTACTGATAAACCATCCTTGCAATTATTCTGCTCTCTCACCTTTAGTTGTTCATAGATGGTCATCATCTCCTGGTATACCTTTGCGAGTACTAGGGAAGAGGAACGGCAGGAGTCGGGTAGTTGGCGAGCTCTATGCAATTCCCCGTCAGTCTCAGTTTCCTGGGACCCAGGGCTACCATCTAGACAGGAGGGCAAGGTCACATCTGGACAAATGGAGGCACAATAGAGGTAAGCCATGGCTAGCTTGTTATTGATCTATAGCAGAGGTAGTCAGGAAGAGTCAGACATTTCAGCAAGAACAGGAAAGTAAGATAATTAATTGCAAGAACTCAGATGAAATGCTAGGACTTATCACTGAGGTCTATTTCATGATTTGTTATCTTGTCATGTCATTCCTTCTAAAACGTGACTATACTTTATTAAGAGTTCCCTATAAAGGCGGTCAGTTATTCTACTCAGAAAGCACAAACACTTGCTCTGACATCACAAAACGCACCCGTTTCTGTTAAATGCAGCGGAGAATCCTGAAGTGGGGCAGCTGCCGAGTCCCCACTCAGGTCCTCGTTACTGCTATGCAGACCGTGATCACCGCCAAACCTTAGAACAGACAATGACACATTTAGATCAATGCATAATACTCAAAAATCTTACAAACATGGAAATGGTATTTGTAGGAGTAATGTCATGAGACTCACTGGTCAGGATGGTTGGTAACCGCTTTGACCAGCTCACGCAAAGCTTTGCTGTAGCACTTCAACTCTTTGCTCGGCCGTTTGGATCTGTTGGCCAAAATGAACCTTTGTACCGCCTCTGAAATAAGGAACACAATGCAATGTTTGACATTTTAGGTGAAGGTCTGTCATTATTTCATGGCAAGGATCATCATTTAGATGTGGGGTCACACCAATTAGTGCAATTCGTGGTCAGATTACTTATATTTGCTATGATGACAATGCTATAACCAATACAGTCACCCATCACATCCTTCTATATTAGTGACTATAAATAAGAGGTGCATAATGTTAGAAACTCAATCATGAAGCCGTGGCTATCTGAGCATGCGCAGACCCCGAGTGAAGTGCACTTACCGTCACTGGTTCCGGAGGTAACATCAATGTCTTCTGGAGGTGCCAACTAAAAGAAAATCCGAACAACGACATGTTTTAGAGAGAAATAACTAGCAGCTCGAGGACGTCACAACTGTGTACAGTTATCTGTCAAGTATTGTTGACTTTTCTCCGCCACTGCAGGTGGAGCGCAGATTCAACTTGTCCGTTTGTTGTGGCTCTCAACGTTAAACTGACATTTTATTTGATTTTACACCGTGTTGCTCAGCCCAAAAACAGGCAGAACTGAGCTGTGACTGTTAACGTGTTACTCTGTGTGACGGAGGAAGACGTTTTTTTTAATGTATCGCTTGTAACGTGTAACGTGTACATTGTTAAAACAGCACAGCGCTGTAACCACGAAGCTTCAAAACGAGCTGAATGTCTTAATACTTTGAAAGTTGTCGTTGAACTCAAACCTGTTTCCTCCTCTCCAAATATTTCTGCTTCAGCTTCTCGACTGTTTCAGCCAAGTCGCAATCTTTAAACTGCCGGTTCATGGCTACTGTTGCTGTTGTTACACTATCGAGAGACTGCTCTTTTAATTTGCCGCTAATACAAATCCCAAAGTAAAACAAACATCCGGTTTAAACTTTCAAAATAAAACAATGTTCATGAATATGAATAGTTTTCTTTGCTATTTGACAACGTTCCGATGTTACTGTTTTTAAACCACGACAACTTGATCCAACCGTTGTTGGTTATGGTGGGAACAAAAAGTGGAAACAAAACACATTCCAAGTTTAGCGGATGAATGATCATGTGACGTTTAAGCTCTAGCTTCCCCGCAAGCAGCGCCCTCTAGCGGGGAAGATGGTGCCGAATATTTGATTACGGTTTAGAGTTACTGCAATGGCCTATCTTTATACTTATCTAGATTCTGGAGGAAACATTAGTAGGAAAACTGTTGCCAAACCTGTTTTTAATCGTTTATTTAGCTAGCTTTATTGAATATGATATAGATTGGACCAAATTAAAGACTGTAATATAAGCTTGGCTTAATCTTAACACAAGTTAAGTTTTATCAAGTATGTTTATTAATTGGCATTTGAAGTAAGCCATTCAGTTTTAAAAAACACAGCATATACAACAATATGCCAACACACAAACGATTTAGTTATAATAAACTAAATCTATTCATGAACTTTACCAGCATTCACAAAGAAGAACATAACTAGCCACAGAGAGTCGAAGGAAGCCTTTTCTTCAAGATTCTCTCTCTTTCAGCTTCCTGGATGTTTTCAATAAATGAAGAGTCTAAACATCTCTGACTTAATAATGTTCTCCGTGCCCCTCTGCAATTTGGAATATTGTTGTTACATTTCTCTCTATGCTGCATTGTTTTTATTTGGTGTCTCGTGCAATTGACTGAGTTTAATAAATGAACACACTTCAACCCATTTCAGTTGTTGATGTCCTGAAGCAAACTACTTCTTTTTTCTTCTGAAGCTGATAGTTGTGGTGCCTTTCTCAGCCAGCCACATTGTAGTTACACCAATAAGCCACAGAGCGTCACCAGAGACAACAGGATCAGGCTCTCCTGAGTCTGCTTTGCTGGCTGATTGCACCACCACTCAAACCTGTGTGGAAACGTGCCAACAACTTGAGTCAGTCCATCGGCTCAACGGTTCAATGATATCCACACACATGTATTAATGAAATAATATGTGTTCATTTGATATTTCAGCCACAATACTGATGCACATGTTTTTGTTTTCTACAACTTGTCCTGATTTATTAAATGTTTTTGTTTTCACTGTTGTGCGTACAGTAGTGCATAATTATGTTGTAAATGTAACATAAAGTACAACAAAATAATTGTAAAAACATTGGCCAATAAGAATATTACAGGACCGTCAAACTACTGTTATCAAATCAATAATTTATAATATGTATAAAAATACAGCATATCTTTGATAATAAAATTGGAATTCTAACACTTCAAAATACAGTACCACAAAATCACTGACAGCTCATTTAACACAGACACATTCTGAGGAGCCACAGGGATAAAAGAGGAATATTAATGAGTCTTTTGGGTTATCCACAGATTAACCTTGCTGCTCCCTCAGTTTCCCCCTTGCCCCCAGCGTAGCATTTAGCCCGTATGTTTGGCAAGCAGGGCCAAGTTTGCTCTAGACTTGAATAGTCTACAACTATGCTTAAAGATTAATGCCGTTTCTCTTTTTAGGCTAATTGGCGGCCATGCCATTAATACACATACTCATAATTCAATCACTTTGTCCCTGCAGGCCCTCGCTGACGTTTAGAGAAATTAGCCGGCAAGAACACTCAACAATGATCTTTACTAGAGAGGTATTTGCTTTGTCCACTTTATATGGAAATTACTGTTCGGTTATGTTAATTGGTCATATAAGTTCCTTCTTCCATCACTTTGCTGTCCACTCGTGCCAAAAGGAGATACTGTGGGATCATCTGTGGTGCATTGTTTGTGTTTGTAGGCTTCGGTAGGTTTAAAGCATGATCAGTCAGAGGTTATGTTAAAGGTTAATTTTACATTCAAGGTTAAGGTTAAAGGCCATGTATAAAATATAAAATTCTTACTGTTGATACACCCCTGTTTTTGTGTATCTGCATCTCTGCACAATACTGTATGTGATGTCTATCCTGTTGGTCTGCAGCCACATACTGTAAATGAAACAGCACTCAGGGACAGAGACAGAGAGCATGTAAAGAGGCAGACATGGTATTCTTTGAATCTAAAATGCGGCAGTGTCTCTGTTTTTCCACTTTGTAATTTGACAAAAGCAATCCACAGATAGTATTGAGATAATTGAGGTTGATTGTCACTGAACAGTGGGACATTCATTTCGAGTGCAAACCTCCTCTTTACTGTAGCAGATTTTATTGAACCGGTTTTTGGCATGCAGCTCGAAATAATTATTGTCTGCGCACTGTAAGTGTGTGTGTGTGTGTGTGTGTGTGTGTGTGTGAGTGTAGAAACTGGTACTCATACAGTGCAGACAGTCTAAAGGGATGTGCCCAGCAGTTATCGTCTGTACCCTGTTTTTTTAACAAACATCGTAAACACAGGAGCCTGCCCGGGGGATACATGCAGACAAAAGCAATCAAGTCCTATCATTGAATTAACAACATATTGCTATATTGCAAAAGCAATTATCCCCTGTCTCATGATACAAAGCCATGCACATACACATGCAAGTGCTATCCCGCTCAATTAAAGCAGTGATGGCAGCGCTCTGCTGTGAAAATGATTGCATCTCAATTGGCATGACTCTTTGAGTCCACAGAGCAGCATTATGTATGCTAATGCAAGCTGTAAAGATGGATCTGGGGTTCAGGGGGGGGGGGGGGGGGGGGGGGGGGGGGGCCCGAGCAATTACACTGCCTCAGATTTCGGACAAGACACTGTGTCCCTGGGCATGCAAGGCACTTTTATGGGTTTTTCCATATTAAGAATATATTTTTGGAACATCATAGGGATAGTCCCGAAAAAATGTAGGGTTGGATTGATGCAAAGGGATAATATATACAGAATTCTTTTTAGGAATTAGGAAAAAATCTCTTGTTATCTATGTTTATTTTTCCAACATTTTCCCAAAAGTTAAAGGTCAGTCAAAAGCAGTAAACCTAGAGGCTGGAAGCAGTACTGATGTTTTGATTTCCTGAGGCACTTTGGCAAAAAGGCTAATTATCTTGGAGTTTAGTTAGACTGACATTATTATAATAATAATCAGTGCTACGGTAATTGCAAAAGAAGCTTTTAAAGACACAATTCATGATCCAAATGTTAAAATGTGGAGCTGCCCCACCAACTCAATGAAAGGTCAAACCCCCCAAATCATGAAAAGATATTTTGTCACCCTGCCATGCAGATTGTTTCCGTTGTATGTGTCAATGTTTTGATCCAGTTTTGCCGCCCGGAACAGTCATGGTGAAAATAAGTTTGCTTGTGATGCTCAAAGTAAAATGAAAAAAAAAGCTGAAAACAAACACATTTGGAAAATATTTGAGAAACAATGTCCTGGTTACTCAAGATAATGCAAGGACCTCACAACAGCATAGCAGAAAGTAGTTCCAATAGCTTTAATAACAATCCTGATTTGGGTGCACTGTTCCTTTAAAAAGAGAGGACTGGAACATGTAGTCGTTTCTCAAATAATGTTATAATGGCATCATTACTTTCTTATGCTTCTCATGAATTAAGGTATCATTAGGTTAATTAAAAATAGCACTCATAGATGAACTATGGTCAACAAGAAAACATGTGAATACAATAAGTGCATAAGAGGGTAAATACTTCATGGTACCACTGTAGTACGTGGCACACTTAAACTAACGCAACATAATTAATTTATGGTTAAAGATTTTATGATGTTTCTAACTAAACAAAATAAAATGTACTGAAATTCATGACACTTCATTTTCGGAGTGATCCAGTCCAGCACATGTGTGTCGTCAGAGCTCATGCAATCAGCATTACCACCAAAGCCCTGCAGGATTTATCCTCATAATCACTCCTGGTGTTTAAGAGCCAGTAATAGCTTTGTCCGATTATATTTATTAGATTCATTTCTACAGATTTAATTGATACATTAATATTTTAATGTTTACCCCTTATAGTGTACACGGCCTGATCCCCAGGAAACCAGGAGGAGGAGTAGAGTAAATCCTGTTCCCGGGGAACACCTTGAAACCCACTTTTTTATAATTGAAATATATGACAATTTTTAATTATTCAATGGATTCATAGTTTAATCAGCCTTTTAGATTAGTCTGATTATTATTGTGCTGAAATATAAATGAATTATTGATTGTAGTTAAGTAGGTGAGAATAACAGTAGTGTGGCAGAGCATTTGAAAGTGTTTGAGAGTGATTGCGTGTTATTCTCCTGGTAATACGCTACTAAAAGTTACATGCTGTTGTGTGAATGCGTATTAGATGTCTCTGTTTATTAAAAAGACAGGTGCCTTATTTTCTCTCTCTCTCTCTCTCTCTCTCTCTCTCTCTCGCTCACACACTCACACAAAATACAGTGGACTGTCCAATCTGTCAATCTCTTTTTTCTTCATGTTCCTGCAAATATTAATGAGTTTCCTCTCTGTTTTTGTTAATTTTGCTTAGTTATCAGGAAGTGAAATGCAAAGGTTTGCTTGAGCATCAGCCTACAAACTATTTAAATATTTCTAAAAACATATCTTGTGCACTGTATTAATAAACTGTTCGGATAAATGGACTCGAGAGTCTGTGCCTCCATTTTCATTTGCTTAAATTCCCAATTTTGTTCTTCTTTTCTCCCTCATGTTTCTCTCATTACCATACCTTTTCTTATCATGGTACTTTTAATGAACCCAACCTCCAAGTGATGTATGCACAACCTCTCGAGGAAACGCGGGGCATGACTGGAAGTTGATCAACCCCTTAAACACTTTGAAACGTGCGTCAAAGCCCCCATTTTTTTAATGCTAGTGGCCCCCTTTGCTATGAGGATGAATTGCTCTACTGTTCAATAGACTCGGCCTCTATAGGAGTTGAATACATTAACACAGTCCCCGATACTGATGTTTGACCTCAACTCCCACTCACAGTACACACAACATTCCTTCCAGTGTGTGTGCGTGAGTGTGTGTGTGTGTGTGTGTGTGTGTGTGTGTGTGTGTGTGCGCACGTGAGTGTGCACAATGATTATTGATGGCAGATACAGACACCAATATTTTTATTACATTTGTTGATTACATAACATTTTAGGGAGCATCTACTTATTCATTAGACAGAAAACATTAGAAAATATACACTTATTCAATTGTTTTTCAAATTGAAGTGGAATCTGACAAAGATGTCCTCCTACAGTCTGTTCAGAATGAGTTCCTCCTCCCATGCTTCATGATAGATAGATAGATAGATAGATAGATAGATAGATAGATAGATAGATAGATAGATAGATAGATAGATAGATAGATATATAGATAGATAGATAGATAGATAGATAGATAGATTATAGTGGCCTAAAGGTTAGGCCACTAGAATATATCTGGATTGGGAGCATAACAAGCAACAGTTTCCCCTTCGTCATTACCGCTGTTGAGGTGCCCTTGAGCAAGGCCTTTACACCTTAACTGCATAAGATAAAGACAAAGCCAACGATTTCAGTTAAGAATGACCTAATATGCAAGATGACAGAGAAGGCAGAAGGACTGGAATTGAGAGAGGAGAGGAGTAGAGAGACTATATCTATGAGAGGACCTTCATCAGCGACCCTGGCGGTGCTGTCATTCCTGCAGTGTTGAGTCATATGGGATGTTTCTGGGCAGTCTCGAGGCCCAGCAGGCCTTTTTTGGGAATGTCATGTTTTAACAACTCTGATGCCTTTTAATTCCCGCTTCTGAAAGTCTGCCTGGAAGTATTGGAATGCGTGTGAGGCAGCAGGCCAGACGCTTGTGTTTGGAAATAAACTGTCTGTCCAATCGGATTGGCCTCATTCTCAGGGACGTGGGAGCAGCAAGTCTGCGAATACACAACACACTCACATATGCATATACACAAACATGGGCGAGCACGCGTCCAAATACACCTTAACATTCTTTTTCGCTCTCTATTTCCACTGCATCCTCAATCACTTTCACACAGCCAAACATGCACATGCACCTTACTTAGACTCGCATGGACAGGAGATGAGACATTTTGGAAGTATGATATGGCTACTAAAGCAACACAAGTACAGTAAGCCAATACTTTATACACACTGTCATACACTAAGAGAGAGATCCTGGATGAGTGTGTGTTGAGAGAGAGAGAGAGAGAGAGAGAGAGAGAGAGAGAGAGAGAGAGAGAGAGAGAGAGAGAGAGAAGCCAATGGAAAGGCTAATTCTTTTTTTGATATTATTCCCACAGCAGTGCTGATGAGTCTGATGGAATGGCTGCCATTCAACTGCAGGAGGCTCCTATGAGACTGGTAGAGTTAATGGACCATGTGTGTTCATATTATCATCTGTTTGTGAGAAAGTGTGTGTGTGTGTGTGTGTGTGTGTGTGTGTGTGTGTGTGTGTGTGTGTGTGTGTGAGTGAGTGTGTGTGAGTATTTCAGTCTAAAAAGGGAGGACCATTGGAGGAGTGTGATGAAATAAGCTACAACAACAACATAAAAGGAACCTAATTGTTCCCTAAAGGCACAGTGTTAGGAAAGTGACAGGAATAACTCAAACCTCACACATCCCAGCAGCAACACTGGCAACAACGTAGATGGTAGATTGCAGTTAGTTTGAAAAAAACTATTGTACAGACAAATGGCTTGAGGAAAAGTCTGTGAGACCGTTGAAATCATGGTTTGTGAATGCATGACCACAAACCTTGACTTGCTTCTTGTGATTTAAAAAGGGAGATAAGAAATGGGGGAAATTCCTGATATTTTTATATAGATTCATATAAATGTTGTTATTCTCCCCGAAACCACTCGGTTTCCTATTCACTGTTTTGTTCACATTGATATCCTAATTTAAATCAGCGGTGATAACTTCTCCAAATGTATGACTGTCCATCAACAGACATTGACAGTCATACATTTGAAGTAGCTATTATGGAAAAGATGGATCCTCATTTAGACATAAAGTGCATTATAATTGTTGGTATTAGATCGTGAAAATAAAGCAGAGATGATTGATAACTATGCCAGTGATCTCTAAAACCAATGATGAGATCCTGTGCTAACTTTAGTCCGTCCCCAGATTGATCATCTTGTCGATAGTGCTACAGGCTCACTGAGAATGACACTAGACTCGATAGCCCCACTGAAGAAAAAGACAGTGAGGCAAAGGAGGTTTGCTCCCTGGTATAACCCTCAGACCCGCAACCTAAAGCAAACTTCACGAAAGCTCGAAAGCATATGGCGTTCCACCAATCTGGAAGAATCACGCTTAGTTTGGCGAGATAGTCTTAAAACATATAAGAAGGCCCTGCGTAATGCCAGAGCAGCCTATTACTCATCAGTAATAGAGAAAAATAAGAACAACCCCAGGGTTCTCTTTAGCACTGTAGCCAGGCTGACAGAGAGTCACAGCTCTGTGGAGCCGTGTATTCCTATAGACCTCAGTAGTAATGACTTCATGAACTTCTTCAATGAAAAGATTTTAACTATTAGAGGCAAGATTGATGATCTCTTGCCCTCAACTACTGCCGTTCTGTCCTCAAGTGGAGTGGCCTTGGAAACGTCTGTTTGCCCTGGTGTATATTTGGATGGCTTTTCTCCCATTAACCTTGACCAATAGTCTTCAACGGTTTCTACTTCTAAACCGTCTACCTGTCTCTTAGACCCCATCCCGACGAGGCTGCTTAAAGACGTTTTGCCTTTAATTGGCACCTCTCTGTTAGATATTATCAATGTGTCTTTGCTAACAGGCCACGTACCACATTCCTTCAAAGTAGCTGTAATTAAACCTCTCCTGAAAAAGCCAGAGGTGTTGGCTAACTACAGACCCATCTCTAACCTTCCCTTCCTCTCTAAGATCCGTGAGTAAGTAATCGCAAATCAGTTGTGTGACTTTCTACATCATAATAGTTTATTTGAGGAGTTTCAGTCAGGATTTAGAAAACACCAAAGCACAGAGACAGCAGTGGTGAAAATCACTAATGACCTCCTAATTGCATCAGATAAAGGACTCATCTCTGTACTTGTTGTGTTAGACCTTAGTGCTGCGTTCGACACCATTGACCAGAAACTAGAAGAGACCAACCAGCTCGCTAAACTTCAAGCATGTCTTAAAGACATAAAAACATGGATGACCTGCAACTTCCTGATGTTAAACTCAGACAAAACTTTAGACAAAAAGTTATTTTACTCGGCCCTGAACACCTCAGAGATCAATTATCTGCCGATGTGGTTTCTGTAGATGGCATCACCCTGGCATCCAACACCGTTTTAGGATACACTGAGCTCCTATCTCCTCTTCTCTCTCTCCTTATAGATGAATTTACATCTCTCCATTGCACATTACTAACTCTACTTCCTCCCCGGAGTCTTTGTGACTTCACGTCTCATAGCGTCCATTGGACCTGGCTGTGTCTGAAGCTGGTCCTGGGTCCTTGCCCCTGCTTCCTGCATCCAGCCTCTGGCCTAGACCTGGCCTACTTTCCAATGGCCCTGCCTCCTTCTCTGTGCCTCCTGCCTCAAAGGCCGACCTCATTGGTCTGGCCTCTTTCGCGATGCCTCATGCCTGGTGGGCCGGCCTCCTGCCTCTGTGGCCCTGCCTCCTGCCATGGCCCTTGCTTTAATTTCTGTTCTTCTGCGATCACCACAGACTGTGGCCCCTTTGGCCTCTCTTCTGAAGTGCAGAGTTACCAGAGTTACAACTACTCACAGCGCTTAATTTGTTAAGTTGTGATGAAACAGCTACAAAGTGGCCCAGGGGGCTCTTGTACCGTTTAGCTTTAAGGGCCTCCTTGAGTTTGAACATGATGTTTTTATCGACAGTCTATGGCTGGCACAAAGTGGAATAACCCACCACTGAGGATCAGGGAGGTCCCTCTAATGGGAAACCATAATTCAAGCTAAGATTTCACAAACGTAATATTCATCTAAAGGTGTACAGTATCTGGAATGCATGCCTTTAAATGACAATATTGTACAAACCGATATAATCCTACTTTAAAGTGCCAATGGGTTGTTGGTGCCAAGCCTCTGTAAGGCCCACCAAAGCTAATATAAACACATCAAACAAATAACAACACCCTGGAATTGAAAACACAGAGAAATAGCTGTGTGTAAGTGTGTGTGTCCATGTGTTAATCTGAATTAAATTTCTAATTTGCTCACATGTGGACACCATATAGTCTAAGTTAGGTATCAGG